>NC_133334.1:26663470-26820970 GCF_042186555.1 Aquarana catesbeiana
GTGGGGACACAGGCAGCAATCAAATCTATGGAGAGGTTTTAACTCTTATTCTGTTCCATAAAAAAAAAAAAAAAAAAACGACAAAAACGGTCCAGTGACCACTCAGAATGATGGCTTCCCCATCATTTTCTGTCCTGGTGGCAGCTGGCAAACAGAGAAGGGGACCGTCACACGTCCGACCCCTTCCACACTCCATCCAAAAACAAAACAAAAATATTTTGTCTGGAGGTACAATTTAATGATACCCAGATCAGCCAATCAGAAACTTTCATTTGTATCATTTATTTTATTTTTATTTTTTTTACAAGTTACTTGTAGTCCATTTTTTATCAAAGATTAAAGCTGAACCCCGGGCACAAAAACGCTCATTAAAATATATTCCTCAATAACCACAAAAAGATATAAATTCACTTTGTGTTCACCAAAAGCCTTTGCAAAGTCAGATATGATCTTGTATAAGTAACAGTGACATCATAACTGTGCTGTATATAGCCTGTGCAGAGAGTAGAGCTATGGGAGGGGCCCAGTGGGCTCCACTCACTATGAGCTGGCTGCAGAAAACTACAGGAGGAGGCGGAGACAAGACCAGTCACGTCTTTATGACAGGAAGCTCCTGCATGGAGGAAAAGTTTCACTCTGGATTAATGCCCAAATCTGGAGGAAATACGCAAAGTACACTAAGTGGTCTATTTTTTTAAAATATGCGTTGCATGCATTTCAGAAGCATTTGTGCACACTGAACAAAATTTCCCTGTAATTTTTCCAATAGATTAATTCCTGTATCATCAGCTCCATCTAGTGGCAAATATGTGCTATTTTCTCATTGAGGTATTTCAGAAAACGAAACCGCATTTTGGCCACTAGATGGAGCTGATGATACAAGAATTCATCTATTGGAAAAAAATACAGGGAGTGAATGCTTCTGACATTTGCGTAATTAATGTTTTATAAATGGACCTCCAAGTTACAAGGAAGAATACAGATGGCTCTTGTATTTAGACAACATTTTCTTATCCCGGAATTTAGCCTAAAACACAGGATATATAACAAGTCATGCAACCAATAATTTCTCCATCTGCAAAAAGAGTATCAGGTCTTCTTCTATATTGATATTCACCTCTATGTCCATGAGCAGGGCTGCTGTTAGAAACCACAGGGCCCCATACAGCCAACCTTACTGCCCTCCCTCCCCCAAAATAAACATAGTTTACTATGCTTCAGTTATGAATGAACGCACTGAGTGATTGTTACCAATCACTCAGTATGTTCATTTGGAAAAGGAGGGACCTGGTAAATATGAAATAGTTATTGGCCTCTTTTCCCACTCTCCATGCTGAAGGATCCTATTGTGTACTTGCAGCTGCCGGTGGGAAGAAGAGGAGGGAAGCCAACAGCACTGCAGGGGGTACACAGGGGGGCCTGGGCAGCATGGGGAAACGTATGGTGCACAGGGAGGGTGATTGGTGCAACAGGGGGGAGCAGTTTTGGAACTGATCCCCTGTTTGGCTCTCTCGGCAGCAGGTGGAAGCCAGCAGGAGGGAAAGGAGAAGAAGCCAGCTTTTTGGGATCGGTTCCAGTAATTGCTCCCCCCACTGCGCTGATCACCCTCCCTAACCTCATCCAATTTACCCTGCTGCGTTGGCAACCCTGCTTACCCAGGCCCCAAACAAAAGGACCGGTGATACCCCCTTATCCATGGTTTGGCCCATGAGCAATATACCATTGCACCCGAAGGAAGGGACAGAAAAACATCAATCTTCACCAATCAAAACCCATACCTCCCAACTTTCTGAGATGGGAACGAGGGACACCTATTAGCAAAAGTATGCAGGCATAGGACACACCCCCTGCCACGCCCCCTTAAAGGAGAATTGTACAAAAACAATTAAAGGTTTAACCCACAAGTGCTTTTTTTACTTCTACTATTCCTTTATATTGGCTTTTGAAATTTACAAATGCAACAATTTAGAAATCAGATGAAAGGTTTAGTGCTCGGAAACACTTTTTGAAAGATAAAAAGTGCATTTTATATACAACTATACAGATCAGAACAAAATGAGGAGGAATGAGGGACAGAGGGACTTTGTTCCAATTCAGGGACAGTCCCTCGAAATCAGGGACAGTTGGGAGCTGTGCAAAACCACCAATCAGGTCATGGAGGCAATTGGATCCCCCCCCCCACACACATCTTTAGGGCCCCAGGAAGGGATGTGGGTGGGAGGGGCTTCTTTGCAATTTTCCTGACAAACTATAAATATACAGAGTTGGGATTCTGATTGGTTGATCTTTGAAGATGCTTTCGTTTTCTTTGAAGTTATGGATGATGTGAACCCCAATATCAGCCGTAGCCTGTATTCCTTCTGTGGCCCTTTCTTACCTTTCAGGAAGTGGGAGACGTCTTCCAGTTGCGGTATGTTGTCCTCGCGGTAGCCGCAGTGTTTGTTCAGCAGGGGGAGGTTCTTGAGGTACTCCCGGCAGGCGTGCGTTGGGTACAGCTTATTGAGCTCCCGGAAGACGGTGCCCCAAGTCTTCACCTCCTCTTCTGTAAACTCAATGCAAGGAATGGGGGCCCCACTATAAAATGCAAAAGATTTATTTCACCGGGGTCGTCCATATTTGCCCACTAGATACCTAGCCTCTGTTTTCTGTTTTACAACAGAATGGTTGTGCTTTACTGCGCTTTCTCACAATGGGTTGGCTAACTCACTTCAAACAATGCACTTCCTATGTGCAGAGCCATCTTTATAGTGTCATGGGCCCCCGGGCAAAGTAATGCGCTGGGGCCCCTACCAGCATGGCCCAAATTTATGCATCTACTCTCAATAATTAAAGTATAAATAGTCAATAGAGTTAAATAAATACAGTATTTATTAGCACTTTCAATAAAATAAATTTTAAACAATAAGAAAACATGGCATAAATCAAAGACTAATTTAACACAAAGGGCCCAGTACAGGGGGATATAGAAGGGCAAAGTAGAGGGTGGGGATCAGGAGGGCAAGATACTGGAATCAGGGGGGGCAAAGTACAGGTTACCAGGACGCTGGCCATCTCAAGAAAGCTTAGTAAAAAGCATGACTATCCTAGCAGATCCGGGACAGTTGGCAAGCATGATGTAATGCAAGATTAGCATGGGGCCCCCCGTGCACCCGGGGCCCCCGGGCAGTGCCCAAGGGTGCCCATGCATTAAGACAGCCCTATGTGGCTGTTAAGCAGGGAGAAACTTGGCACTAGGAAGAGTGGCAAGATAAAGTGGAATACTCTACCTTTAAGCCCTTCTACTTTGCACCATTGTGTTTTTTTTTAGGTGTATCTAAATCCAAGAACAAAAATATAATATATTGCAGCTTGCCAGCCCTTAGATGTGTGGCTGCATTAGTTTTACTTTTTTCACGCTAAGAAGATTTTTAGCAAGTACAGTGGAACCTCGGATTGCGAGTAACGCGGTTAACGAGCGTTTCGAAATACGAGCACTGTATTTTTAAAAGTCCTGACTCGGTTTACGAGTGTTTTCTCGCAAAACTAGCAGGATTCAAGCCACAGCGGTGTGCAGTACTGCGTTTGGCTTGAGGTGGGGGGGGTGCCAGAGCCGAGCGAAGCCGAGCCGATCAGAAACCCTCGGAAATACTCAATTCCCGAGCCTTTCCGAAGTTTTCCAAGTTCAGCCAAGCTGTCCTCGGGCCTTTCCGATTGTTTCCGAGGCTCTCTGGCGCCCCCTCCCCACCTCTGGCCACATGAGGTATTACATGCCATTGAAGTCAATGCGGAACAAATTATCTTAGTTTCCATTGACTTCTATGGGGAAACTCGCTTTGATATGCAAGTACTTTGGATTACGAGCATTCTCCTCGAACGGATTATGCTCGTAATCCAAGGTTCCACTGTACAAAGAATGCCTGTTAATTTTGCCAGAAATCTTGAGTGCTTCTGATCCTGCCAATGACCCGTTTCCTGGCCTAGACTGATGATAACGCTCATTCACTGCACTGTATCCATGAAGGAGCGGTATATTTTCAGAAAATGTGCTTACACTGAAATAATAAAAACTAATGCAGCCATCACATTTAAGGACTGGTAAGCTGCAATAGAATACACTTTTATTCTAAAAAGATATACTAAAAAAAACACAAAGGTACTATTTAGAATGTAAATGTTGCAGAAAGTTGGCCACAAGATAAAAGGATACCTGCCTACTTTCTGATAAAATAATGAGGGACAACATTTGCATGAATTATATCCAAAGGATAACCCCCAGTTACATTGTAGATGCCAGCTGTCTTGAATCTGTCGGGACAGTCCTGCATCTTGGCCCTCTGTCCTGGCAGTGCTGTGTCCCCGGCTATGTCCTGGGATCAAAGCATCAGCCTTATTGGAGTCATTGCACATACACAGTAACTCAAGAAGGCATCGGGCCACCGCTGCATATTTACAGGTTGGGTGGGGTCAACCCATAAAGTGGGCATGATGGGCTGTCTGACTCCCAGTATATTTAGAGGTTGGGTTTGGGCAGGAAACGACCCATAAAGTGGACATGGTGGGCGGTCCCAATATATTTAGAGGTGGAGTCTGGGTGAGACCAACCTGTAAAATGGGCATGATTTGGGCATGCCCAATGGAATGTGAGTGGGCAAAATCCCAACTTTCCTCAGGGTTTACCGTGTCCTGGGGTCCAGGACCACACTGTTGGTAGGTATGAGTTACATGGACCTTGGAGACTTCATACACACAAAAAAGACCCACAATTTGGGTTCTACCACTACGTTTTCTGTAGGGTGCTTTCACACTGCTCCATTGAAAAAAAAGCATTAAAAATTTGGATTTTTCCTACAGCTTACCTGTAAAATCCTTTTCTTGGAGTACATCACGGGACACAGAGCAACCATAATAATGACTCTACGGGTTATACGCCACCTACTGGTGGATGGACACTGGCAGATAGTCAAACAGGAAGTCCTGCCCTATATAACCCCTCCTATACAGGAAGTACCTCAGTTTTGTAGCAAAGCAATGAATATATCAAAAAAGATGGGAGGGACCTCTGTGTCCCGTGATGTACTCCAAGAAAAGGCTGTAGGAAAAATCCCATTTTCTTTATCGTAAATCACGGGACACAGAGCAACCATATTAATGACTATGTGGGATGTCCTAAAGCAGAGGTTCTCAACTCCTGTCCTCGGGACCCACTAACAGGCCAGGTTTGCAAGATAACTGAAATACATCACAGGTGATCTCATTTGCTGCTCAGTGATTGCCGTATTCTAGTCTGCATCTCCCCCAAGGTAATACATAAAACCTGGCCTGTTAGTGGGTCCTGAGGACCGGAGTTCAGAACCTTTGTCCTAAAGCAATGCACTTGAGGGGAGGGAGACAAAATCACAGAAACTGCCACCTGAGAAGGACTTCTACAGCCCGAAACATACTGTCACCAAAGCAGTATCCTCCGTGGCTTTGATATCTATCTGGTAAAATTCTGTGAATGTATGATCAAAAAAGACCACGTAGTGGTCTTAACCACTTGCCGACCGCTGTGCACCGATATACGTCGGCACAATACCAGCGGTGGGCAAATGGGCGTACCTGTGCGTCCCCTTTAATTGGCGGGGCTAGCAGGTGCGCCCCCGCCACGTACAGCGTGACCATGTCTTCGGGTCCCGCGGACTCGGACTCGGGGTCCGCCGGTGTCCCGTGATCATGTCACAGAGCCGCAGAATGGGGAGATGCCTATATAAACAAGGCATTTCCCCGTTCTGCCTAGTGACATGACAGGGATCTACTGCTCCCTGTCATCGGGAGCAGTGATCGCCATCATGTCAGTGGTAGCCCCCCCCCCCACAGTTAGAATCACTCCCTAGGACACACTTAACCCCTTGATCGCCCCCTAGTGTTTAACCCCTTCCTTGCCAGTGTCATTTATACAGTAATCAGTGAATTTTTATAGCACTGATCGCTGTATATATGACAATGGTCCCAAAATAGTTTCAAAAGTGTCCGATGTGTCCGCCATAATGTGGCAGTCATGATAAAAATCGCAGATCACCGCCATTACTAATTAAAAAAAATTAATAATAAAAATGCCAAAAAAATATCCCCTATTTTGTAGACGCTACAACTTTTGCGCAAACCAATCAATATACGCATATTGTGAATTTTTTTTTTACCACAAATATGTAAAAGAATACGTATTGGCCTAAACTGAGAAAGAAATTTGTTTTTTTATATATTTTTGGGGGGTATTTATTAGAGCAAAATGTAAAAAATATTGCATTTTTTTTTCAAAATTGTCACTCTTTTTTTGTTTATAGCGCAAAAAATAAAAACCGCAGAGGTGATCAAATACCACTAAAGGAAAGCTCTATTTGTGGGGAAAAAAAGGACATCGTTTCTGTTTTGGTGTAACGTCGCACGACCGCGCAATTGTCAGTTAAACAGCGCAGTGCCGAATCGCAAAAAATGCTCTGGTCAGGAGGGGGGCAAAATCTTCCGGGGCTGAAGCGGTTAAGAAGCGCACCAAATAAATGGAAAATGCATCAAAAACGCACCATAGTAGCATATTGGGTGCACCTTTTGAATTACAGGTGCGTGATTGGAGTCTGGCAACCAGAAAACGCACCAAAAACATACCAAGAGCGCACATGAGGTTTTTTTTTTTTTTTAACAGAGCAGTGTGAAAAGGCCCTTTTATGATTTTTTTTTTTTTTTTTCAAAATAAAAAAAGTAATATTTTATAGGATAAAAAGTTTAGCGTAACATATCAACTTTTAGTTGATCAAGTGTACATTTTTTTAATAGACGTCTTTACATCACATCAAAACTCCAATGAAGGATATTTGGGAGCTACGTTTGTAATAGAGTCCTCAAGTTGGATAAAGTTTATTGCTGAGTAGGAGTAAGTTTATTTTACGCATCCATAAAAGACGCACATTCGTTTATAGAGCGACGCCCTCTCTGCAAATACTGCGTCTGATTTGCAGTGCAGATCTTCGGAAGGGGAAATAAACCCCGCCTACAAAAATATCGATTTTACAACTATTTGCTTTCATATCACAGATAAGAGAATTTGTACTCGGCTTTGGTAAACATTAGATTATTGTACTCAACTTTGGCAAATATTATTCGATTAATTAAAGCCGGCTCAGTGTTGTAAGGAATAAACTCCACAACCATAAGCCATTGCCTGGAGGATATACAGTATTTTTTTTTTTTTTACCAGTAATACAAGGAAGTCATTTAGAATTTAGAATAGAAGGAAGTAAGATACATTTTCTATCTGTGAACATTAACAAACTATAAAAGGCGACATACGATGTGTGGATGTACTTACTGTTTGTAATTCATTGCGACATCTGCAAAATATTTCCGCCTCTTGCGATACACGTTGTCCTTGAATCCCTACAAAGGGAAGGAAAAGATTTCATAGATAAAACTATAGAAAAAAAAAAAATATTGTGTAATTGCTACAAAAGTGGCTTTGTAATGTAAAGCATCTATTTAAAGAGGAACTTGCAGTCTGCTCACATAATTTGTAATAAAGACATCTTTGCCATTCTGAAGCTTCCCTCCAACCACTTTGCATATTATTTTATATATACTGTGATTCTGTACTTGTCAAATATGCTGCAGAAATCTCCCTTCATTGAGTCTGGCTGCAGCCATTTTAACTGTGGGCAGCTGAAGCTGCTGCCTGTTCACTTCCTGGATTTACACAGAGGCACACTTCCAGCTCTGCAGCTCTCATTGGCCCTCTTATAACTCATCCCCCCTCCCTTCCTGGCAAACTCGCACGAGAGTGAGAGAGAGAGAGAGAGAGAGAGCTGTGCATGATGTCATAAGCCTAGGCTAATGAACAGACTGTCAGGGCTGGGCTCAGCCCTTCCTTCTCAGAGCTGGCCGCTCAGCTGTTGGCTAATTGCCAGCTCCTATCTCTCTCCACAGTTACTCAGCTGTTGATGATATCCTGCTCGTCAGTCCTGCCTACTTGAGCCGTTCAGCCCAGAGGATCTCTGCCTTCGCCCTGGTCAACATCACTAGAGACTATCTCCTGCGTTCCTGTTTAAAGACTGGCTTTGCTGACATCCCTTCTGGCTCCAGATCCTGCTTGCTGTTCCACTACATCGATCCCTGACTTCTGGCTTGGCTGACTATGCGTTCCGGTTACTGAACTTTGGCTATTTTTTGACTACGTTGTTTCTTTTTACTTTTATTCTTAAACAGGTGTGATTTAACTGTACTTCTGTCTCGGTCTGATTTCATGGTTTCTGACACAGACAAGAAACAGGAAGTGGGCTGTATAAGGTATTTACTGGCAGAAAAAAAAATGTTTTTCTATCCAAAGTTAAAACATCAACAAGGGCAGAAGATTTACTAGATGGAAAGATGCAAAAATGACTGAAAGTCCGCTTTAACCTTATGCCTAGCACACTCAATATGAATATCGGACGAAAAAAATAACGCTTTTTGAGCAACTCCCCGATAATCTGATCATTAGTACACACCTTTCGAGAGCCGAACAGTTCATGCGAAAATATCCAAAGGGACAAGCACGAACGAACAATTTTCATGCAATTAGTAAATTATTTGTACGGAAAAAAAATTGCGTGATCAGGACCACGCATGCTCGGAAACAAAAAATATATTATAACACAATACAAAACATTACATCACTTCCGAAGTTGTATTCTGTCATATGAGAATTTTCTTTTTTTTTAAATCAGATTCTTTTTATTTTATATGCAAATAACATTAAAACAATACAAACAAAGTTATTCAAGCAACATCACATAAAACAAAACAAGCACTAAGTAGATTATGTGATGTTGTTTGCATATGAGAATTTTCATAACTTTAGTAACCTATCAGTATTTCGATATGAGACTACCATGTAAAAAAAAAAAAAAGTAAGATCATTCGTCTAATAAAGTGATATTTTAGTTATAATGGGTGCCTGGTGGGAGGAGTTAGCCCCTGATTTTAATTTATATCTTGCCTTGATGCCCAACTCTGCATTGAGGAACATCACTGGATAATAAATGTTTTTGCTAATTTTAATAAAAAATAAATACATTTTTAATTAATACAAATGTGCGTGAAAAAAAATTAAAGCCTTATCTGTTAAAAATGTTGTATGATACATTGGGGGTAAACTAAAAAAAATATTTATGGGGTCGGGAACCGTTGCATCTCCATAATCGAAATCGAGTAGTATCAGAATATCCTAAATAAATCCATACTATGACAAAGGATGTAATCATTGCTTTGTGTCACGTTCTAGAAAATTTTCTAAATTTTTTATTAATACTTACAGGATGATCTGCATCCAGGTCGGATCCATACATCAAAACTCTGTTTGCACATTTGTCCAATTCAGATATCTTGGTGGGAAACCACGGAACACTCTCCATATCTTGAAAAAAAAAAAAAAAATGAAACAATATTAATATTTCCTTCCACAGTTTTATTTTGTCTCCAACATTTTAACAGTTAAAGGGAAAATACTTTTAAGAGGCTAGTATATATGTACATGTATAGTCTAAAAGTTTTTCTTCATTTTTGGATAGAGTAGGGAAGGGTTAATATTCCTTTCAGGTGGTCTGTTTGCTGTTTGTGTCTCCTTGGGTCTATTTCTCTTCACATCCTGTCCCAGAGATGCAACTGGAAGTGACAAAAAGAGGGGAATTTTCCATTCTTGTCACCGTAACAGGTGTCCTTATTGTAAGATTTTCTCTCACCTCTTGTTATGGGGATGACTCAAAAATGTGGAATTCCCCCTGACTTAAAAAAATGGTAAATCTGCCTATGGGGAACACAGACAATAAGAAATTTCCATGCCCCCCCCCCCCCACCCCAAAAAGGAATACATATTTGTAGTACAAATCACTTAGGCAGCCTGGGGTAACAACCATGGCTTCCACCTCCAGACATACAGTACAATTAATGTACGTTGTCACCCTAGGACAGGAAGTGTGTTACTGGCAGGATCACCAGGTGGCAATAAAGGAGAAAAAAAAGCTTAGAAAACAAATTCAGCCACCACTTCTAAGGGCTGATTTACAGTAGCTAAAATACATTTCATTTTGTTTTTAGGTTTTATATCCTTTGAGCTGTGAGAGGGCCAGAGACATGAACTTCTAAGGGAACATTTCACCCATGGAGCCTTGTAGAACTTTATGAAGTTGACAAAGACTTGGCCCCATGTTGTCCATTTAAAACCTTAATTTTTGGGTGGTCCCCACTGGCAAAAATATAAAGTTATTTTTGTAATTTTATATAAAAATGTTTGGTTATTTGGCTGCATTAAAGTAAAATTTTTTGGTAATTTTATGTAAAACAGTGTTTCACTATTTAGCTGCATTAAAGTAAAGTTTATTGTAATTTAAAAGAAAAATTGTTTCACTATTTGGCTACATTGAAGTTAAAGTTTTTTGTAATTTAATAAAAAAAAAAATTTCACTATTTGGCTGCATTAAAGTTACATTTTTTGGTAATTTTATGTAAAACAATGTTTCACTATGTTGCTGCATTAAAGTAAAGTTTCTTGTAATTTTATATTTTTTTTTTTCACTATTTGGCTATGTTGGAAGGCAACATGGTCTAATGTCATATTTGTGGAGTCTCTCTGTCGATGTTACTGCATTTATTGGTAACAGTGTTTTGGTATTATCCAGAGTTTGAATTGGATCTGTCATAGATCTGGTACATATATGTTTCCTATTCCCAAAGATCAGCCATGCTGATACTTGCAGTTCCATGGCTTTAAAGGGTAAAGGTCTGATGTTCTTCCTGGTTGATACCAGGTCTGGAATGTAACGAGTTGCACATCAAAGCTTTGGAGCATATCTGAAAGAAGAGATCAGGCCTCCAAGGCTGAACAAAACTTGGCTCTGGACCGTCTTTATTTATAACGCTATGCAAGCAAGCTTAAAAGGGACCATAGCTGACAAGATGATTGATGAATGTCCTGCTACAGAAGATCAAAAGATCAAAGGCATTGAAGATTGACCAGGATACATAGACATGGACAATGCTGCCCCTAGAGGCCAATACAGCAGGACAGACAGTAATATAATATATTGAGGAGGACTGCCCCATAAATACTGTGATTCATCAAAAAAGTCTAGATGGGATGGCAATGGGGTTGGGTCTGGATGGCGTATGTTTGAAGTATAAAGGGCTGAACAAGTTAGAGAGCTCCCTTTTTTTGCCATCCTGAGCTCAGTCGACGAAACAATCTCTTGAGGAAAGCATTGTGATAAATATCTTTGATGTTCTTTTGTGATATACTCTGTATAATTCTCTATAGTATTTCCATGCTAGCATATTCCTATTTCCTTGGGAAATAAATAAGACATTGTTTTACTAAGCAGTGTATTTGTTTTCATAGCTAACCTTATATCATTGTGCTTATCAGAGTTTTAATAGACTAGCTAACTATGGGAATAGACAAGTTAATACATATATGCAACAAATAGATGTAATCCATAACCACCCTCGAATAATATTTATTGTACCAATTACTTCAGGCTACATTAAAGTTTTTTGTAATTTAATATATAAAAAAAAAAGTTTCACTATTTGGCTGCATTAAAGTTACATTTTTTTGGTAATTTTGGTAATTTTATGTAAAACAATGTTTCACTATTTGGCTGCATTAAAGTGAAGTTTCTTGTAATTTTATAAAAAAAAGTTTCACTATTTGGCTACATTAAAGTTAAAGCTTTTTGTAATTTAATATATAAAAAAAAGTTTCACTATTTGGCTGCATTAAAGTTAAAGTTTTTTGTAATTTAATATATAAAAAAAAGTTTCACTATTTGGCTACATTTAAGTTAAAGTTTTTTGTAATTTAATATATAAAAAAAAGTTTCACTATTTGGCTGCATTAAAGTTAAGGTTTTTTGTCATTTCACGTATATAAAAAATGTTTCACTATTTGACAGCATTAAAATTAAAGTTATTTGTAATTTTATTTAAAAAAATGTTTCACCAAGTTACATTTTTTATAATTTCATATTAAAAAATATCACTATTTGGCTGTATTAAGTTACATTTTTTGTAATTTTATGTAAACAAAATGTTTCACTATTTGGCTGCATTAAAGTTACATTTTTTGGTAATTTTATGTAAAACAATGTTTCACTATTTGACAGCATTAAAATTAAAGTTATTTGTAATTTTAAATAAAAAAATGTTTCACTATTTGGCTGCATTAAGTTATATTTTTTGTACTTTTATATAAAAAATGTTTCACTATTTGGCTGCATTAAAGTAAAGTTTCTTGTAATTTTATATAAAAAATGTTTCACTATTTGGCTGCATTAAAGTAAAAAAATATGGATGCAGCAGCATTCTACTCTATTGCATACATGCCCCTTTCTTGATTTGATTCTGGCAAAAATAGTGATATGTATATTTTTTTATTTATTTTATTTTATTTTATATTTTATTATTATTATACAACGGCCTAGAATATCGTTGCACCTTAGTGTATTGGAGCATCAAGATCAGGATGTGCCTGCAAGCACCTTAGAGCTCAAATTGCCACCAAATTCAGCTTCAGCTACCCCGGGTGGAATAAAAATTCTGGCATTAAAATAATATCATGGGAAATTATGGAAGCCAGATAACCGGTCTGGGCCTGCTCACCATCCTCCTCCACGCAGAAGCTGTCCGCCGGATTCATGGTGATCAGGTTGACGTGCGGCCGCAGCAGTTGGATGATCTCATTCAGCTGTTCTCTGTTGCTGTCACAGTCCAGGAAAATCTCGAACTCCGAGTTCCTTCTCTTCGACTTCCGAGATTCAATGTGAATCAGATTTACATGTTTTTCCTGATAAATAGGAGGTCACAATCAATATGGGCAAGCTGTGCGTTCTTTGCATCAGATAGGCACACAGTAAATATATTAATGATATACTGGTATATTACACAATATATTATTTATTATATTAATATATATTGAATAAGTATATTATTATTCTTCACCAACCCCCAGGATGAGAACCACTGCTTTAGCACTATGAAGTAAAAGCACATTAAAAGAAGGGAGTCCCATTAGTAAGTTTAGGAATACAAATCGGATTTCCCCTGAAGAGCTAGCACTTTATTTCACCTTCTAACCATTAGGAAGTTCCTGGGATGACCGTACCTGAAAAAGTTTAAGTGCCTTCACAAGTCCACCGACTTCATTCTTCAGGGAGAAGATGACAGACGCTCGTCCCTTTTCAGCCACGCTATCATTATTTTCCTTGTTGTCTTCGATCTTCATATAATTGGATTTGTTGAACTAGAAGAAAAGGTGAAGGATCTGACAATGACATCATCGCTACTAAAAACAACATCCTTGTGGATTATACAGCCGGCTATCTACAATACCGACCTTATCCCTTATTATTCAAACACTTGTGTCATACCTTGAGAGTTTACAGTACAGAGCTTGTAGGCTTAATTCACAAAGCTGACATACCGAGATAAGGATCATTCTTTGTTTATAAAAGTGACCGTTATTTTCAGTCCAATGAGAATAAAAATGACTGTTATTTTCAGTCCAATGAGAATTAAAATGACCGTTATTTTCAGTCCAATGAGAATAAAAATGACCGTTATTTTCAGTCCAAAGAGAATAAACATGTCTGTTATTTTCAGTCCAATGAGAATAAAAATGACCGTTATTTTCAGTCCAATGAGAATAAAAATGACGGTTATTTTCAGTCCAATGAGAATTAAAATGACCGTTATTTTCAGTCCAATGAGAATAAAAATGACCGTTATTTTCAGTCCAAAGAGAATAAACATGTCTGTTATTTTCAGTCCAATGAGAATAAAAATGACCGTTATTTTCAGTCCAAAGAGAATAAAAATGACTGTTATTTTCAGTCCAATGAGAATTAAAATGACCGTTATTTTCAGTCCAATGAGAATAAAAATGACCGTTATTTTCAGTCCAAAGAGAATAAAAATGTCTGTTATTTTCAGTCCAATGAGAATAAAAATGACGGTTATTTTCAGTCCAAAGAGAATAAAAATGTCTGTTATTTTCAGTCCAAAGAGAATAAAAATGACTGTTATTTTCAGTCCAATGAGAATAAAAATGACGGTTATTTTCAGTCCAAAGAGAATAAAAATGACTGTTATTTTCAGTCCAATGAGAATAAAAATGACCGTTATTTTCAGCCCAATGAGAATAAAAATGACAGTTATTTTCAGTCCAATGAGAATAAAAATGACAGTTATTTTCAGTCCAATGAGAATAAAAATGACCGTTATTTTCAGTCCAATGAGAATAAAAATGACCGTTATTTTTAGTCCAATGAGAATAAAAAATGACAGTTATTTTCAGTCCAATGAGAATAAAAATTCTTAGATAAGATCTTCTAAAGAAAATTATTTCGAAATTCGACCCATGTATGGCCTGCCTTAGCTTGGTCCTAGTTTTCTCTCAGGCCATGGCTGGTGTGTGCCACCCGAACTGCAGCTTCTTATCTTTTTCTACCTTTACTTTAGCCATCAGGCTGCTAAAAGCCATCATTTGACAGACTAAAAATGACCGTTATTTTCAGTCCACTAAGCATACAAATGACCATTATTTTCAGTCCAATGAGAATAAAAATGACTGTTATTTTCAGTCCAATGAGAATAAAAATGACAGTTATTTTCAGTCCAATGAAAATAAAAATGACAGTTATTTTCAATCCAATGAGAATAAAAATGACAGTTATTTTTAGTCCAATGAGAATAAAAATGACAGTTATTTTCAGTCCAATGAGAATAAAAATTCTTAGATAAGATCATCTAAAGAAAATTCTTTTGAAATTCGGCCCATGTATGGCCTGCCTTAGCTTGGTCCTAGTTTTCTCACCGGTCATGGCTGGGGTGTGCCACCCGAATTGCAGCTTCTTATCTTTTTCTACCTTTACTTTAGCCATCAGGCTGCTAAAAGCCATCATTTGACAGACTATTTTTGTCCATAAGTTGATTGGCCTATTGTGTACAGTTGTCATTTGTTTTGACATGTTAATGGCCCTTGTTAATGTACCACTCCCAGTGTGGAAGCATTTCCTATATATGATGGCTGTTATGTTACATATGATGGCTATTGTAATACTCGATTTATTAAAATATTTGAATACAAAATAAACAAAATAGAAATAACAAAAAAAAGACAGATATTTTCAGTCCAATGAGAATAAAAATGACAGATATTTTCAGTCCAAGTAGAAAAAAAATGACAGATATTTTCAGTCCAATGAGAATAAAAATGACAGTTATTTTCAGTCCAATGAGAATGAAAATCCATCTAGGATGGAAAAGGACCTGGAGGTCCCAGTAGATGATAGGCTCAGCAATGGCATGCAATGCCAAACTGCTGCTAAAAAAGCAAACAGAATATTGGCATTAAAAAGGGGATCAACTCCAGAGATAAAATGATAATTCTCCCGCTCTACAAGACTCTGGCCCGGCTGCACTTGGAGTATGCTGTCCAGTTCTGGGCACCAGTCCTCAGGAAGGATGTACTGGAATTGGAGCGAGTACAAAGAAGGGCAACAAAGCTAATAAAGGGTCTGGAGGATTTTAGTTATGAGGAAAGGTTGCGAGCACTGAACTTATTCTCTCTGGAGAAGAGACGCTTGAGAGGGGATATGATTTCCATATACAAATACCGTACTGGTGACCCCACAATAGGGATAAAACTTTTCTGTGGAAGGGAGTTTAACAAGACACGTGGCCACTCATTAAAATTAGAAGAAAAGAGGTTTAAAAATAAACTACGTAGAGGGTTCTTTACTGTAAGAGCGGCAAGGATGTGGAATTCCCTTCCACAGGCGGTGGTCTCAGCGGGGAGCATCAATAATTTCAAGAAACTATTAGATAAGCACCTGCAACCGCAACATACAGGGATATATAATGTAATACTGACATATAATCACACACATAGGTTGGACTTGATAGACTTGTGTCTTTTTTCAACCTCACCTACTATGTAACTATGTAAGATATTTTCAGTCCAATGAGAATAAAAATGACCTTTATTTTCAGTCCAATGAGAATAAAAATGACAGTTATTTTCAATCCAATGAGAATAAAAATGACCTTTATTTTCAGTCCAATGAGAATAAAAATGATAGTTATCTTCAGTCCAATGAAAATAAAAAATGACAGAAAATTTTCAGTCCCATGAGAATAAAAATGTCAGTCATGTTCCTAAAAACAGAGATCCTAGTCCATGTGTCAAGCTTTGTAGAATGAGACATATATTTGAAAAAATTAGCTTACCCCTCCACCCAACTATCCGGGAACTCAACTGACACTATCACTTAAAAAGGCATAGTAAATAAAGCAATTAATCAGACATCCACCAAACATTCACTGCAGGTGAATTCTCCTGCTGTCTTTAATGACAATGATTGATTCACCTTCAGTAACTGTTTAGTGAAAGTCATGTTCACTGGTTTATAAAAATATGTAAATAAGTGTATGTAGACCCCAGATGTATTCTTCAGCATGTTTGGCATCCCATCTCACTGTATACAATTGTTTTAAGCAAATATTCATTTTGTTTGTCTGTTGCAAAGTTTCATACCTGGAGCTGTAGTGCCCCTGGAAGACGTCACCTCTGACGAAACGGCGTAGGGAGGAGCGACGTGCTGACGTCACCACGATCCTCGCTGATCCCGGAAGCTATGGGCAGCAGTGTGCAGCCAGCCGGCAAC
Organism: Aquarana catesbeiana; assembly: GCF_042186555.1. Classification (NCBI taxonomy): domain Eukaryota; kingdom Metazoa; phylum Chordata; class Amphibia; order Anura; family Ranidae; genus Aquarana; species Aquarana catesbeiana. The sequence goes on from NC_133334.1 coordinate 26,680,174, forward strand.
TTTTTTTATGCGTATCTTATATCTTCAACATTGTTAGTGTGATTCCTTTTACCTTTACTTTTAATAAAGTGTTTAAATTTGTTACGCTATGGGAGCTTTTGTTACTTATATTTACATGGGAAACGAGTGACTATTCGCCATGCAGAGGATTCCTGCCACAGAGGTCCATGAGTGTCAGTTTACGGTCCATACCTGAGGCTGGGGTCAACAGCCGTATGCCTGCTTGATCTCCTGAAAAGAGATCTAAGGAGTCGGTAAGGGGCCATTTTCTACATAGGTGGAGGAGCTTTTCTGTCACCACTGAATCCTGGGTGATTTAGCCATATGTCACATACCATTCGGATGCTTACCACTCTCTCCCTGGCAAAGACTTTGCACATTTATGAACTGTACACTCCATGTACTCTGCATCTTGGACTTTATGTTGTTCACTGTCATCTTTACCTAGCTTGTTCACATCATCTCACTGGTTTTATGTCACACATTGCAGCGCAGCCTTTTTTTAGTTTTGACCTGCTGGTAACATTCCTTCCAATCTCAGGCTGACAACACTAATTTAGCAAAGTTGTCAGCCTGTCATGCCAGCTCCTTCAAATGGCCACCTGGCTGACTATATGATAGACATGATAGGCAGCAAAAATGTCCAACTGAAAGAGCTTGCACAGTATCCTGCCAATGTTGCGGCTAATTGAGAGGCAGTGACTTGGGGGTCTATTTTATAAAAAGCAGCATCTTCACAGCCATTGCAAATTATCCCCGTAATGTGTCTAATATGTGTATTTCTTATAATCATCAGCGCCATCTAGTGGCCATAATGCCGTATTTTCCTTATTGAGGTATTTCGGGAAAATACTGAATTATGACCACTAGATGGAGCTGACAATCATAGGAAACACACATATTAGGCACATCATGGAGACTATTCACGAGGGCTGTGCCAATGCTGAGACATTCGTACAATTAATGTTTTATAAATAGATAGATTTGTCAGTCTACAACAGGGATATGCAATTAGCGGACCTCCAGCTGTTGCAGAACTACAAGTCCCATGAGGCATAGCAAGACTCTGACAGCCATAAGCATGACACCCAGAGGCAGAGGCATGATGGGACTTGTAGCTGGAGGTCCGCTAATTGCATATCCCTGGTCTACAACATTAAAAAAAAAAACAAAGTGCTGGTACTGGCAGGGTCCCCCAAAAACTTTTCAGATTCAGAATAAAAGCAATAGATTCAGCTAAAAGTATTTGTTTAAGAAAACTGTATAAAGTGTAATGCAATGTCAAATATACTTAAAAAAAGATTTTGGGTTTAAATACACATGCAAATTGAACGAAATGTCATTTTTTAAGGGATTAGTGCCTGTATTGTCAGCACCATCTAGTGGCCAAAATATATATATATAGTTTTCTGAAATGCCTCCATGAGAAAATATACCACTAGGTGGAGCCAATGATACAAGAATTAATCTCTTAGAAAAATCACGGTGACATTTTGTGCAGCTTGCGATAATGCTTCTCACATTCATGCAAATGTTTCATAAATAGACCCCTGTCTGCAATTTCTTCTATACTACATACACGTTAAAACAAGGATTCTTGACTATTAGCTGTACCTACAGCTATCTACCAACATTTCATTTATATTTACAAAGTTTTGACTACCGTTGTGACTTTATAAGGTCAGCTGCAGCTTATAGGTCCACAAATGTGCAAAAAAAAATTTTTTTTTTGATGTTGCAACCACTGCGCCTAAAAATCTGAAAACCCAGCTGGCATTGCCAATGAGCCGTTGCCAATCTTTTATGTACTTATAATAAGATATCTAGCAAATGCCGAAAAAACAAAACTTCACCTGCATCTAGTACATCATATACTTCAAATTCTACAACATGCACAAACACTTAACATATTTAAAGAGAAGTTATACCTGAAATACTACCATACGTTAAATAGAAGCCAATGGGACAAGTTGGTGAGGAGCTTCAGATCGGGTCTGATCACTGATGTGCATGACACAGGAATAAGATATTTAGGCTCAGATATCGGCAATATATAGATAAGGTATGGGAAGATCGGGAGGGGGGGGGGGGGGCACCTGCAACACCTAACTATAGATGAAACATGTATTGCAGCTGCAACATGTGTTTACTTAACACACATCTTAGTGTAGACCTGATCTTACACCTGGACGTTGCCATAGTTCTCCAGAATAATAAAGGAAGGTCATAAATACTATGTATAGGAGTTAATGATTTTCCTGCTTAATATGTTTGCAGGTAAGGTGGAGGAAAGCTTTAAACTCAAGCTGGAGAAGCAGCAGGACTTCAGAGCAGCAGATGAACTGCCGTAACCTTCTTAGCCCGTCTACAGACACGATCACCCATAATCCCAAGGCAGTCTGGTGAGAAAATGTTCCAGCCCTGGCGGACGCCGGGTCAGAGATCCAGCCCAAGTTACGTGTTCTTCTTACTAGATCAGTGATGGCGAACCTTTTTGAGCCCCGAGTGCCCAAACTGCAAAGTAAAAACCAACTTATTTATTTCAAAGTGCCAACCATCGCCATGCAGCACATCGCACATCTCCATCACACCGTAAACTTCTAGCGCATATTATGTATTTGCCTTCAGCTCACACCTCTCTGTTGTCCGGCCACATCACAAAAGTGAGCTACAGCACATTATACATCGCCATGTAACTCATAGCACACCTCCCCATCATGCATCACACCCCTCCATGCAGCTCATGGCACACTTTCCTCTCCATCACACATCTGGTCCTTCCTCTGCAACTCACCCCCCCCCCCACTCTGCTGTGGTAAGGCAAGTGGTGCAGTGAAACTCATGTAGCTCCGCTTGCTCCCTCTGCCCATACACACCTCTCCTGCTATCACTATAGTACAGGACATGGTCACGTGGCCAGTGGCGTCGGCAGGGGGGGGCTGACGGTGGCTGGAGCCCCGAGTGGGTCCCCGAAAAGCCCCGGGTCTCGGGCATGCACAGTTTTGTTATTAGCCCCAAGCCCGAGCGCCGCCGCTGAATGGGGACCGATCTGACCCGAGTGACATAGCAAGTCCTGCCTTCTGGAGCCTGCAGCGCCTTTGATGGACGTTCCACTGGTCCAAAGCGGGGACCGCGGTGTGTGTTAAGTCCATCATAGGCGCTGTAGGCTCCAGAAGGTGGGAATTACAATGCAGCCTCCGCGCCACTGTGAGAAGATCCCCACTCGGCGCTCGGGCAGGCGGCTCTCCTCTCCTGTTGTGTGTCATGGCTCTGGCTGCCTGGAGTGCCTGCTGTCTACTCTATGGGTGCACCGCACACTACGACTGAACTGCAGGAGGAGGTCACGTCACCTGAAGTCTGGTGGTCAGGTAGGTCAGTGTATCATGTCAGTGTGGGTCAGTGTGTGTCAGGTAGGTCAGTGTGTGTCAGGTAGGTCAGTGTATGTCAGGTAGGTCAGTGTATGTCAGTGTGTGTCAGTTTATGTCAGGTAGGTGAGTGTAATGGTCAGTATATGTTAGGTAGGTGAGTGTAATGGTCAGTGTATGTCAGGTAGGTCAGTGTATGTCAGTGTGTGTCAGTTTATGTCAGGTAGGTGAGTGTAATGGTCAGTATATGTTAGGTAGGTGAGTGTAATGGTCAGTATATGTTAGGTAGGTCAGTGTAATGGTCAGTGTATGTCAGGTAGGTCAGTGTGTGTCAGGTAGGTCATTGTATCATGTCAGTGTGGGTCAGTGTACTGTATGTCAGTGTACGACAGGTAGGTCAGTGTGGGTCAGGTAGGTCAGTGTGTGTCAGGTAGGTGAGTGTAATGGACAGTGTGGGTCAGGTAGGTCAGTGTATGTCAGGTAGGTGAGTGTAATGGTCAGTGTGGGTCAGTGTGCGTTTAGGTAACACACACCACCACCACCCCCCCCCCCCCGCCCCCGGTGCTGGGCTGAGACTTCGGGCTGAAGCCCCTGGTTTTATTTGCCACCTAGCAATGCCCCTGCACGTGGTGCGGCTCATCACCGGCCGCTCCAGCCTCATCTCTGGTCTTGCTCACCAATGGAACTAAGCGGTTGCACACAGGCGACCCCCAGACAAACAAACGCACACTTCTCCTTCCGCGCCAGTCAGTTGGCTCTTCATTCCCTGGCCGAGGGAGGTGATTGGCCAGCTTGTGAGTCGGTCCCGCAGCACTTTCTCCAAAGAGTTGTCTGCTGAGTCAATGTGCTGTGTGTGTGATCCGGAGGAGGTAGGCACTAGGCACTTTGTCCTCCTACTGAAGTGTGGGGAGCCTTTGTGTGCCCGGAGCTTCTGCGTGCCCACAGAGGGGGCTCTGCGTGCCTTAGGTTCACCATCACTGCACTAGACGATCTTACAAAATTATGTCCTGAGATTAAAGAACCATGAATTTAGATTAAATCCAAAAATATTTGAGCTAATTAAAAAAAAAAACTTATGGGTTGAGCTGCTACTTATAGGATTCCACTAGTACTTTTTGGAAAGTTTGCCACCTTTTGGGTCTCCAGTTGAATGGCAATGAGTCCCAGCAAATGCTGTAGACAGGTTGGGCTTCTACATTTGAATATTATAATATTATGAATGACCATTGTTTTATAGGAAGCCTGTATTAGAAGAACATGATGCCCCTCCTTTCTGTACTTTCTGGGTCACGGACATGGAGCAAACGTTTAAAAAGTCAGAGTTAGAGTGTATATCCAGCAAAAACTTTTTTTTAGTTTTGGATGGATTAAGGAAGGATGGAGAACCCGGTCAGGTTTTTGCAGCTATTTTGGGCTTGCAACCTGTAGAGCAGATGGAGGTGGATCACTTTTCAGAGAGTAGCTAAGCATCGGCTTTCAGGTGTTCAGGATCCTGCTGCCTCCTAAATAATATGTTTTTGGGTGAGCGGCAATTTGAATTGGAGCTAACACACCACCACTATGAGCCAAGTCCCATTGACTCAAAATGGCAAATATGACACGTGCTGCTGCATGTCCACTCAACAAGCCAACAATAAATTTGCCATGGCATGCATAGAGCCCCCTTCGGCTGTATGGTAAGTTTTAGGTGGGTGGTCAGTAATACTGTGGCTCAACCGCATGTTTTTAGGTCACCCTAATCGCCCATGTGAAAGGACCCTTAGAGAGATTTCCCCTCATATCCTGACCCATTGACAATGTTTTAGCATACGTGGTTTAGAATTTACAGAATACACTGTGTTGTTGTGTCAAAGAGGAAGCCCTGATAAAGGGGAGTGTTTGAACACGAAACGAGTTGGCGCTCTTATTCTACTAATTAGTCAATAAAAATACATTTTGGATCTATGATCATTGATGTGAAGCCCTCACTGCTTCTTACATATTTGAGATCTTCATCAAGACCCCTCGTCTTTTGGGGGTGCTTTGATATATGTCTCATCAAAGTGTTTAATTTTAATTAATGATACTGGTCATCCACAACACTGGCTATCACCTTTTGTATGTCCCCCCAGCTTTTTCTACCTGCCTGTGTTTCTGTGGCAGATTTTCCAGTGAAACTGCTGTCAATGGGACAGGAAGCGAGGGTAAATCTCTATAGTGGAGCCTTGGATAGCACTAAAATCCCAACAAAGGTTCTAATCCTTTGCCACTCTATCCAAAATTAGAGCAAAAGTTTTTGGCTTGACATAGACTTTGAAGCAGAACACCTCATCAGCAAACTTGTTTCAGGTGAAGGACTCAGGAGAAGTCATTGGGCTAGCATGACAGCCAGAAAACTGCCATTTGCTGAAGGAGAGGTCAACAATGGTAGCCGTTATACAGTACATCTCTAGTTACAGGTGTTCTTTGAATTTAGAACTTGTAAAGTGGACCTTACACCTCTTTTTTCATAACTTTAGCTCATTGCATCCTCACCTAGACACTGCCTTCCCCCTCCCGCCATGGATACATCTATAGATAGATATTTAGATAGATAGATAGATAGATAGATAGATAGATAGATAGATAGATAGATAGATAGATAGATAGATAGATAGATAGATAGATAGATAGATAGATAGATAGATAGATAGATAGATGGCTAGATACAGAAATATGCATGTCTATATTCTATCTATCTACTAATAATTTCTCTTAGGATTAATAAAGTATTCTGAATATGAATTATCTATAGGTAATAGATAGATAGATAGATAGATAGATAGATAGATAGATAGATAGATAGATAGATAGATAGATAGATAGATAGATAGATAGATAGATAGAAGAACTATGAATTCTATATTCCATCTAATTATTAGTAATTTCCCTTGGGATTAATAAAGTATTCTGAATATGAATTATCTATAGGTAATTAATAGATGAAGGGAGAATAGATAGATAGATAGATAGATAGATAGATAGATAGATAGATAGATAGATAGATAGATAGATAGATAGATAGATAGATTTTTGTTAAAATATGTTTCTAAAAAGCACAGCAAAAAAAAAAGTACATATCTATCCCATCTATTACCACTTATCACAAAAAAAAATCCCAAAATATATTGAAGAATAAGTTCCATGAAGACACGGATAGAAGGAGGGAGTCCACACCTACCTCATTGTTCATATGGTTGTCATCGAAGTTGGTGTTCATGGAGTCGAAGGACTTGACTCTCCGGGGTCTCTCGGCTCGCCGGGTGTACATGCCTCTCCGCTGGGCTCTGGAGGGGTAGGTGCTCGCTGGATGCTGCTGGTCCTGAGTGCTGGTGTCACTGGGTGCTTACTGTCACCCTGCTGCCAGCTACAAGTATTTATACTGAGGAGGGGGGAGGGGACAGCCTAATCCTTTCCAAAAGCAAATGGAAAAAATGGGAGAGATCAACGTCAAAGGTGACATTAACAGCATCCCCTTACTATTTGAAGGGGGGGGGGGGGAGAGAAAAGGAGAAAAACAGGATGACGACATTCAACTCAAAAAGTGAGAAAGGAGGATGTTTTGGAAAAATATTATTACATTATTAATGAATTGGATTAAAGACCAATAGAACACATACATGTAACATTATTGGTAGATAGATAGATAGATAGATAGATAGATAGATAGATAGATAGATAGATAGATAGATAGATAGATAGATAGATAGCACTAATAATCTTTTATATGCTTGGGACAAACAGAGATCTATACTGATTATATATATATATATAATGGAATAGACTGGACTACTTGGTATTTCTCTCTGCTGTCACTCTTCTATGTTTTAATGATAGATAGCTAGATAGATAGATAGATAGATAGATAGATAGATAGATAGATAGATAGATAGATAGATAGATAGATAGATAGACAGACAGATAGATAGATAGATAGATAGATATGGATAGAAGAGGCCCCTTTGTTCTCTCAGAGTCAGATCTTATTGGAGAAGACACTATCACCCCGGGGGGGGTTTAAATCTCTGATTCATTAATACAGATCCGCGGTCGGTCATATCTCATAGTGACTCCATTGATCAGAATGTCATCTCTGGAACTTTTAATTGATTTAACCCCACCACCTTTTTTCTGAGACTCTGAAAGGCAGCAGCTGTCCAGATGACAGATCCCATTCATGGAGCTCTCCACCATCAAAGGTGCTGAAACTCCTTCCAGAAGATCTCTCCCGGCAGAAAAGCACAGAGTAGAACGTCTGCCTACAGCTTTCCTAAGTGGAAAGATAGATAGTAAACCAGTAAAGGTTACACGGTGGAATACATTACAGCTGCATTCAACAAGTCAGGACGGTCGGCCCAGTTAATACTGATCTTGTTGCTGGATTTTTTTATTCTTTATATAATAACCACTTGAATATTATTGGTCACCAAGTCTAAAAAAAGGTGTATTTGTTGCAAAGTTGAAGGTCCCAGGGCCGGGACAAGGGGTGGGCGAGAGGGACGGATGCCCTAGGCACAATGGTTTACTGGGTGCAGGATCTTCTAAGCTTGTACATCATGAACGGGGGAGGGGTCGCTGTTTAGCATCTTTGCCCTGGGCGCTGGATGACCTTGCCCCAGCACTGGAAGGTCATATGGTACTTTAATAGGTAACACTCTTGTCTTGTGGCACTGGAGTCATAGGTTGACACTATTTACATGAAGTTTGTATGTTAACACTGTGATCATGGGTATTCCGCCAAGTACTTAATGTTCTGTTTCAAATGCCACTTTATGCATTGACATACCTGTACCTCCTTAGACCCAATCTGTCTGGACAGTATGGTCACCCGCTGACTTGGCACCATCCACAGGCAGCCTATCTCCTTAAAGTGAAACTTTAGGCTCCAAAATGAAAATGGGTGAACAAGCAGGATTTTTAATGCAGAAGAGACATGCTAACATCAGATAACTGCAGACCAGGTGATGCTTTTCCAGTTTCTTGAAGTGTAAGAAGACAATGACTTTCCTAAGCCCTGTCTCTACTAGGAACTGACACAGACTAAAGGTACATGTAAGTTAAATCACTTAAGGACTGATGTATATAAACCATGCTAAACAGCTCATTTATTGTTGACCAAAGAAAGCAATCATCTTTCAGCTCTCATTTTCAAAGCCTGTGTTTAATATTGAACCAGTAAAACTGATTGGTTGAAATAGGAAAAAATAAGTATTTCCTTTAGCCCACGCTTCATATTGTACATCCAATACTTCTGCATTGTCAGAGTATTGAAAGATAAGGAAGAAGAAGCATGTTAAAAGGGGACAGGTGGCTGAGTTTGTGGGGTCATGCATGTTGCTGCACTGATGGATAGTAGGGTCATGCATGTTGGTGCACTGATGGATAGTGGGGTCATTCATGTTGGTGCACTGATGGATAGTGGGGTCATGCATGTTGGTGCACTGATGGATAGTGGGGTCATTCATGTTGGTGCACTGATGGATAGTGGGGTCATGCATGTTGGTGCAATGGTAGGGAGTGGAGCAGCCTAAGTTGGTGATAATAGAGTCATGAACGCTGGAACAGTGCTAGAGAGTGGGGGCTATGTATGTTGGTGCAGTGTTTAGGAGTGGGTTCATGTATGTTTGTAAAACAGAAATCAATCTGCGCAATCTGAAATAATAATAAAATAAATAATATGCAATTAATAATGAAAATAGCTGCTATCACTAACAAGTGCTCTGACTCCACTTAAACAAATACAAAATAACATAAATAGTGCTGCGCTATTATTACAATTATATAATCAATGGTGATGAATCTATGTAACCTACTGAAGAAGTCAATGACCAGACGACACGCGTCTAGGGGGGTGGAGCTTGGGTACTGAAGTCACATCGCCGCCATCTCGAGACCTTTTGTGTCTGAATGTGTTGGCAGCTTTCACGGCTTATAGTGCCATCCTTGTGAGTTTTATTTCTAGTCTTTTTTTTTATAAGCATAAACCTTTTAAACGGAGAGCACTAGATTTTGCCTTACTTTTACATACTTATCCTATTTGGCGAGACGATCGAGATATACGTCCCATAGGAACAGGTTTTTTGGAAGAAGGAGGTTGATTTATCAGTACCACGCCAGTCATCTCTATTATCCCCAGAGGGGAACACTGCTGATTTAGCTCAGATGTGAGGTGAGCATCCTGTGAAGCTGGTGGTGGAGGGCACAAGAACTTTGGATTCTTTGCACCATTGATGTACTGATGTTTCTGAATTCACTTCAATCAATCACCGAATATATCATATGAACTTTTAGCACTTAATTGCTCCTATTTATTATGTTTTTATCCTTAATAGGCTACATAGTTTCATCACCACTGATTATATAATTGTAATAATAGCGCAGCACTGTTTATGTTATTATGTATGTTTGTGGTGGAGAGTGGGGTCATGTATGTTGGAACCTTATTGAACTAACAGCCAAGGAACACACCAGATAAGTCAGGGATAAAGTTGTGGAGAAGTTTAAAGCAGGGTTAGGTTTAAAAAAATATCCCAAGCTTTGAACATCTCATAGAGCTCTGTTCAATCCATCATCTGAAAATGGAAAGAGTATGGCACAACTGCAAACCTACCAAGACATGGCCGTCCACCTAAACTGACCGGCCGGGCAAGGAGAGCATTCATCAGAGAAGCAGCCAAGAGGTCCATGGTAACTCTGGAGGAACTGCAGAGATCCACAGCTCAGGTGGGAGAATCTGTCCACAGGACAACTATTAGTCATGCTCTCCACAAATCTGACCTTTATGGAAGAGTGGCAAGAAGAACACCATTGTTGAAAGAAAGCCATAAAAAGTCTGGTTTTCAGTTCGCGAGAAGCCATGTGGGGGACACAGCAAACATGTGGAAGAAGGTGCTCAGATGAAACCAAAATCAAACTTTTTGGCCTAAAAGCAAAACGCTATGTTTGGCGGAAAACTAACACTGCACATCACCCTGAAGACACCATACCCACCGTGAAACATGGTGGTGGAAGCATCATGTTATGGGGATGCTTTTCTTCAGCAGGGACAGGGAAGCTGGTCAGAGTTGATGGGAAGGTGAGTCTGCAAAAGACTTGAGACTGTGGTGGAGGTTCACCATCCACAATGACCCTAAACATACAGCCAGAGCTACAATGGAATGGTTTAGATCAAAGCATATTCATGTGTTAGAATGGCCCAGTCAAAGTCAAAACCAAAATCCAATTGAAATTCTGATGCTTTCCATCCAATCTGACAGAGCTTGAGATATTTTGCAAAGAAGAATGGGCAAATATGTAAAATGTCCCTCTCTAGATGTACAAAGCTGGTAGAGACATCCCTAAAAAGACTTGCAGCTGTAATTGCAGCGAAAGGTGGTTCTACAAAAGTATTGACTCAGGGGGGCTGAATACAAATGTATTCCACACTTTTTACATATTTATTTGTACAAAATTTTGAAAATCATTTATAATTTTCCTTCCATGTCACAATTATGTGCCACTTTGTGTTGGTCTATCACATAAAATCCCAATAAAATACATTCGCGGTTTTGGTTGTAACATGACAAAACGTGAAAAATGTCAAAGGGTATGAATACTTTTTCAAGGCACTGTATAACTGTCCCTTACTCTATCCAAAAAGGAAAAAAAAAAGAAATGTTACCTTTACTTTAATGATCATTTGGACTAATAATACTTGTGTTGAAATATTATCTCTTAAAAACTATAAAATAGTCAGATTAGTTTCCGCAAACCAGTGAAATTCTTCATAACCAGCGCGAACCTGCGTCACTTCCCCAATACGTGATAATGAACACATAAGATCAGGAAACACTGTTGTGTTTTTATGTGTTTCGTGAAGCAGCAACTGCGTGAAACAGTTTACATTGTTCCAGGCTTTTGTCTCCAAGTATAAAGTCAAGTGGCTAAACATAGTGCGCACTGTATGATTGTACTGTACTGACTGCACTTGATCAAACAAACGTCAGAACGTTATTGTCCCAAGGATTCATACATCAAGCCGAATACAGGCAATATATTTACACAATGCAGAGTGAGTTCAGTCAAGTCCTTCATTTAGCTGGTGCTGAAAGTTCGCTTCATGCTTAGTTATAAACTTGAAGGGCTGCAAGAAAGAAGCTTTTTGTATTTTTCTAACCTAAAAAAGATTTAAAGAATAAACTAGTGTAGTGTTGGAGAACATGGTCATGCATGTTGATGCAGGGGTGGAGAATGGGGTCATGTATGTTGGTGCAGGGGTGGAGAGTAGGGTCATGCATGTTGGTGGAGTGGTGGAGAGTGGGGTCATCTATGTTGGTTCAGTGGTGGAGAGTGGGATCATCTATGTTGGTTCAGTGGTGGAGAGTGGGGTCATCTATGTTGGTTCAGTGGTGGAGAGTGGGTTCATCTATGTTGGTTCAGTGGTGGAGAGTGGGGTCATGCGTGTTGGTTCAGTGGTGGAGAGTTGAGTCATGTATGTTGGTTCCGTGGTGGAGAGTGGGGTCATCTACTGTATGTTGGTGTAGTGGTGGAGAATGGGGTCATCTACTGTATGTTGTTGTAGTGGTGGATAATGGGGTCATCTACTGTATGTTGTTGTAGTGGTGGATAATGGGGTCATCTACTGTATATTGGTGTAGTGGTGGAGAATGGGGTCAATTATGTTGGTGCAATGGTGGAGAGTAGGAACATGTACGTCAGGGAAGTGGTGGAAAGTGGGGTCAACTATGTTAGTTTAGTGGTGAAGAGTGGGGTCATGCATATTGCTTTAGTGGTGGAGAGTGGGGTTATGCATGTTGGTTCAGTGGTGGAGAGTGTGGTCATGCACGTTGGTTCAGTGGTAGCAAGTGGAGTCATCTACTGTATGTTGGTGCAGTGATGGAGAATGGGTTCAATTATGTTGGTGCAGTGGTGGAGAGTAGGATCATGTACGTCAGTGAAGTGGTGGAAAGTGGGGTCAACTATGTTAGTGTAGTGTAGTGTAGTGTGGTGAAGAGTGGGGTCATGCATATTGCTTTAGTGGTGGAGAGTGGGGTTATGCATGTTGGTTCAGTGGTGGAGAGTGTGGTCATGCACGTTGGTTCAGTGGTGGAGAGCGGGGTCATGCACGTGGATTCAGTGATGGAGAGTGGGGTCATGCATGTTGGTTCAGTGGTGCAGAGTAGGGTCATGTACGTTGGTTCAGTGGTGGAGAGTGGGGTCATGCATGTTGGTTTGGTGGTGGAGTGGGGTCATGCTCATTGGTTCAGTGGTGGGGAGTGGGGCCATCTACTGCATGTTGGAGTAGTGATGGAGAATGGGGTCAATTATGTTGGTGCAGTGGTGGAGAGTAGGATCATGTACGTCAGTGAAGTGGTGGAAAGTAGGGTCAACTATGTTAGTGTAGTGGTGAAGAGTGGGGCCATGCATATTGCTTTAGTGGTGGAGAGTGGGGTCATGCATGTTGGTTCGGTGGTGGAGAGTGGGATCATGTTTCTTGGTTCAATGGTGGAGATTGGGGTCATCTACTGTATGTTGATGAAGTGGTGGACAGTGGGGTCATGCACATTGGTTCAGTGGTGGAGAGTGTGGTCATGCACGTTGGTTCAGTGGTGGAGAGTGTGGTCATGCACGTTGGTTCAGTGGTGGAGAGTGTGGTCATGCATGTTGGTTCGGTGGTGGAGAGTGGGGTCATGCACGTTGGTTCAGTGGTGGAGAATGTGGTCATGCATGTTGGTTCGGTAGTGGAGAGTGGGGTCATGCACGTTGGTTCAGTGGTGGAGAGTGTGGTCATGCACGTTGGTTCAGTGGTGGAATGTGGTCATGCATGTTGGTTCGGTGGTGGAGAGTGGGGTCATGCATGTTGGTTCGGTGGTGGAGAGTGGGGTCATGTACGTTGGTTCAGTGGTGGAGAGTGGGGTCATGCATGTTGGTTCGGTGGTGGAGAGTGTGGTCATACACGTTGGTTCGGTGGTGGAGAATGGGGTCATCTACTCCATGTTGGTGAAGTGGTGAAGAGTGGGGTCTTCTATGCTGGTGTAGTGGTGGAGCGCGGTCTATCTTTTTATTAATCAGTGATGTTCAAAGCCAGAAGATCGCAAAATAATCATTTTTTTATTTGCCTAAATATCTTCACATGCATCTGTAATATCACCAATCACATGAATAGACATCCAGGTAACTGCCATCTGTGAATTGTATGACTGGGCTGATCTTTATGCAAATACTAAGGGGAATTAAAACATTTGCAGTTGGCAGGTTTACCCTACTTTCAAACCAATCGGCTCGCCGTTACCCATTGCCCTGCATCTTCTGGCTTTACCGTGGCATCCATCTACTCCCCCGCACACTAGGAAATCCAGTATCAAAACCTTAAGCGAGATTAATTGGGGGATAAAGAGAACATAACACTTCTATCCTCTGAAGGTCACGTTCTGAGCCTAGAAAATGAGAATTGGCTAGATTAAGTCGATGGTCTTATTACACCTTCATTTTCCAGGCTGGGAAATTCTCAACAACATCCACTGAGCTGGGGAAATAAGAGTAAAAGAAGTGAGATAAGAAATCCCTTTACAGACAGGATTACACCGGTCTAATACCAAATCTTATTTGCACTCTGCATAAGATTCCTCTAACTCGCGTGCCCAGAGAGGCAGGACTGATTATCTACCTACTGACCCCAGGGTGAGTCACTCCAGGATGGCTACTAAAGTTTAAAGTGGACCTAGTATCAGCATAATGTTGTATTGTTAAAGTATGTTATGTAATTTGTGTCATAATTCCAGTTATTTATAACTGGGATTATTTCAGGCATCATCTACTTACTGGACTGAGACTCTGCCTTGGAGAAGACACAATCATATAAATTCTGGGACATGTCCAGTCCAGAGAAGCTTCTGCTGCTACAAAGTTACAATTTGAGAAGATGAACATCATCCTCCGCTCCCAAGCCGACACTCCCGCTGTCTCCTGAAGGTTGAGTGCCAGACCGGAAAAGAACTGTCTGGGCTCTGAGCATTCTGTAGACAAAAACGAGCAGCTGCACGCCATAGAGGTCTATTAATTAAAGTGTAAACTCCCTTGGTTCATTTTTATCTATAGGTAAGTCTATAAAAAGCCCTGTACACACGGGCCAAATGTCGGGAGACAAAGGCCGGTTTGAAAAAAAAAAAACGGCTGACATTCGGCCCGTGTGTATGTCCGTCTGTCGGATGTGCATGCTGGAAAACCAGCAGCCGACCAACTCCCGATCAGCGCTCTAAGCCAATGGCAAAGAGTGCTGATCGGAGCGTTCTGGTGGGGTCTGTCAGAACACAAAGGCTCAGCGGGGGAGATCGCTGAACTAACCTCGCATGGTTAATAGCGGCTCTGACCGGAGCTGTTTTTTTGTTAGCGTGTACCTGGCTTAAGGCTTACCCATAGGTACAGTAAATATCTCTTAAATGTGCACCGTTTAGGAGATATTTACTTGCGATACTGCCGGTGAGTTTACCAGCTCAGGCACTCGGAAGGAAAGGCATACCCTTGCTATTCTGAACACAAAATACAGATTTAGGACCTTTGTGTTCTCTAATTTCTGGCATGGACATGGAGTTGGGCTTTAGAGTCACAATAAGCTGAGTTTGCCTGGGTGATGGAAGTCCTGGTCACCTTCACATTACAAAATGCTCCTTCCCAAGCATGGACATGGAGTTGGGTTTTATGGCCACAGGATCCTGGGTTTTCATGGGTGATGGAAGCCTCAGCCACCTTCACTTGCACAACGCTCCTTCAATGGTGTGAATATGGAGTTGGGCTTTATGGTCACAGTATCCTGGGTTTTCATGGGTGATGGAAGTCCTAGCCACATTCACATTACAAAATGCTCCTTCCCTGGCATGGACATGGAGGTAGCCTTTACCGTCACAGTATCCTGGGTTTTCCAGGGTGATGGAAGTCCTGGCTACATTCACATTACAAAACGGGCCTTCTCAGGCATGGACATGGAGTTAGATTTTATGGTCACAGGATCCTGGGCTTTCATGGGTGATGGAAGCCCTGCCACCTTCACATTACACAATGTTCTTTCAATGCTATGGAGTTGAACTTTGTGGTCACAATATCCTGGGTTTGCCAGGGTGATGGAAGCCCCAAACACCTATACAGTACACAATGGCATGGACATAGAGTTAAGATTACAGTCACAGTATTCTCAGTTTTCCTGGGTCAAGGAAACCACAGCCACCTTCACGAAACCCAATGCTTCTTCCTTGGCATTGACCTTCTGACTGGCACCCTGAACAAACCTTCCTACACATTTTAGTACACTCTTTTTAACTACTTCATTCCAGTCCAGTGTGCTATATAGTCTTTTATTCTTCAACTACAAGCCCTGATAAAGGAGGCTGAAGAGTCCCCGAAACGTTGTGGATACTCCTGAGACTAACTTTGGCAAATAAATATCAGCTGGGCCTTTAAACTCAATTGATGTTTTTACTTCTTGATTGTCTCTTTTGCATCACTACTACAATGACCTCTGTTGTGTTCTCCTGTTCCACAGGGAGCTGCCAATTATTTTTTTTTACACCAGTGTCCAGCTTTCCACCAACACTTAAGTCTTTGGCATGGACTTTGTCCTGGTCCCATCACACAATGGCCATGTGTTCTGCAGTTAGTATGACCTCCATAGTGCAGTTGGCACATCCATACGTAGAAGGGGACATGCCTCCCTACTCTGGGCAGCGGGGAATGACAGATCGCTCTGTGCAACATCAATGAGTGCGAGGACAGAATTGTTCTTCTGTAATTAGGCATGATACACACCAGCTATTTATTCCAGCTTCATCACAAGGGATCTTCAAAGACAGCAGTGCCCATTATAGTCTAATATGACAGTAAAGACACTCGCCCACGTAAACATAGCAAAATGACGTCTCTCAAACAGTAACTTGAATGAGACATTTGTTTTATCCCAGACACTTTTTTTTAGCGCCATTGGATCTCATAACCATATTTTTCTAAATTTAAAAGAAAGTTCATGTCTATTATTGCAGCCATTCAGGTTTTCATTTTTGCACACTGAACAATTAATTTGAAATAGAGATTTGAAAGACAGAACCGGGTTTGCTAGGAACAGCACAGGCAATTCATCCTTTAGGAACCTTCTACACACAAAATAACAGATGCATTGCGTAGGTTTGAGCATGTTGGTTTTATATCAATACATTGTTTTTATAAATTTTTATATTAACCACTTCAATACCAGGCACTTAGACACCTTCCCGCCCAGGCCAATTTTCAGCTTTCAGTGCTGTCGCAATTTGAATGACAATTGAGCGGTCATACTACACTGTACTCAAACAATTTTTTTATCATTTTGTTCCCACAAATAGAGCTTTCTTTTGGTGGTATTTGATCACCTCTGCGGTTTTTATTTTTTGTGCAACCAATAAAAAAAGACCAAAAATTTTGAAAAAAAACAAGTTTTTCTTTGTTTCTGTTAAATTTTTTTGGAAATACCATAAGTAAATAAGTTTTCTTCTTCAATGACGGGCACTGATACGGCGGCACTGATGGGCACCATTGAGGTGGCACTGACGGGCACTGATGATGGGCACTGAAAGGTGGCACTGGTATGCGGCACTGATGGGCACTCATAGGTGGCACCGATGGGCATTCGTAGGTGGCATTAATGGGTACTTATGGGTGGCACTGATGGGTACTTATGGGTGGCAGTGATAGGTGGCAGGGATGGACACTGATAGGTGGCACCGATGGACACTGATGGGTGGCACTGATGACACTGATTGATGGCACTGATGCCCCTAAGGGTGGCATTGCTGGGCATCAGTGCTATATAATGGTGCCAATCAGTGCTCATTTGTGGGCACTGATTGGCACAGATTGGGCACTGACTGGGCACATTGGGCACATGTGGATGGCCATGGGGTACATACCTGGCCATCCACATGTTGCCCCATTCCCTGGTGGTCCTAGTGGCGATCCCTGGTGGTCCAGTGTGGTGATCTGAGGGGGGGCTGCGCTGATAAACAATCAGCGCAGACCCCACCGGTCAGGAGAACCGCCGATCGGCTCTCCTCTACTCGGGTCTGTCAGACGCGAGTGAGGAAAAGCCGATCAACGGCTCTTCCTATTGACATCGTGATCAGCCGTGATTGGACACGGCTGATCACGTGGTAAAGAGCCTCAGACTGACACACCGCTCCACCGATCGCCGCGATGCGCGCCCACCGCGGGCGCGTAGCGGCATGTTATCCTGCTGGACGTCATATGATGCCCAGTCAGGATAACTGAACCACCGCTCGGCCGTCATCTGCTATGGGCCGGGCGGGAAGTGGTTAAAATAGGATTCCAAATATGTTTTTTCCTATGGATTCTCCCATCCATTATGACCCCTCACATTTTTGTAAATATTTTCTTCTATCTTTTCATGTGACAACACTGAAGAAATGACACTTTGCTACAATGTAAAGTAGTGAGTGTACAGCTTGTATAACAGTGTAAATTTGCTGTCCCCTCAAAATAACTCAACACACAGCCATTAATGTCTAAACCGCTGGCAACAAAAGTGAGTACACCCCTAAGTGAAAATGTCCACATTGGGCCCAATTAGCCATTTTTCCTCCCCGGTGTCATGTGACTTGTTAGTGTTACAAGGTCTCAGGTGTGAATGGGGAGCAGGTGTGTTAAATTTGGTGTTATCGCTCTCACTCTCTCATGCTGGTCACTGGAAGTTCAACATGGCACCTCATGACAAAGAACTCTGTGATCTAAAAAAAATAATTGTTGCTCTACATAATGATGGTCTAGGCTATAAGAAGATTGCCATGACCCTGAAATTGAGCTGCAGCACGGTAGCCAAGACCATACAGCGGTTTAACAGGACAGGTTCCACTCAGAACAGGCCTCTCCATGATCCACCAAAGAAGTTGAGTGCACGTGCTCAGCGTCATATCCAGAGGTTGTCTTTGGGAAATAGACGTATGAGTGCTGCCAGCATTGCTGCAGAGGTTGAAGGGGTGGGGGGTCAGCCTGTCAGTGCTCAGACCATACGCCGCACACTGCATCAATTTGGTCTGCATGGCTGTCATCCCAGAAGGAAGCCTCTTCTAAAGATGATCCACAAAAAAAGCCAGCAAACAGTTTTCTGAAGACAAGCAGACTAAGGACATGGATTACTGGAACCATGTCCTGTGGTCTGATAAGACCAAGATAAACTTATTTGGTTCAGATGGTGACAAGCGTGTGTGGCGGCAACCAGGTGAGGAGTACAAAGACAAGTGTGTGTTGCCTACAGTCAAGCATGGTGGTGGGAGTGTCATGGTCTGGGGCTGCATGAGTGCTGCCGGCACTGGGGAGCTACAGTTCATTGAGGGAACCATGAATGCCAACATGTACTGTAATAAAATATTTACAAAAATGAGAGAGGTGTACTCACTTTTGTGAGATACTGTATAAAAAAAAATATTCCCAGTTTCGTTACGCTCTCAGTATTCCAGTGTTTCCTCGCTTCCTCTTTGATCCAGTGCCAGAGGTCCTCTTCAAGCAGATTGACTGTCAAGTCGTTTCCTGTGAGCCCACCTATTCATTCACACGTACCCTGGGAGGTGCGTTGTCACACTGGCTGGGCTCACGGTGCTCCAGGACTGAACGGCGCTCACATTTCTTTACTTGGGTGCTGCTCAGTCCTGGAAAAAGGTCCACCACTGCTAGAGGAAGCTATCTGAGGTCACGGGACCATATGGCAGACTGAGTACATTTATGTTTTTTAATAAAACAAATACTGGGGGGCGGAGGGAGGCAGAGGGCAGGGGTGGGGTAAGTGAATCCTGGAGTTCTGCATTCATTATAAATTTGTATCATTTTTTTAACCACTTCCCTACCCAGCCATAGACATATGACATCCACAGATGGGATCTCCCATCCTGGGTGGATGTCATATGATGTCCTGGGATTCCCGGCCGTCTAGGGGGCGCGCGCGCGCCCGCCGCGCTGCTCGGGACCCTGTGCGTGTGCCCGGCGGCCGCGATGTCCGCCGGGCACCCGCGAATGCCCGTTATCCAGGCCGGACCGTGGATCTGTGTGTGTAAACACACAGATCCACAGCCTGTCAGCTCTGAGGAGAGCGATCTGTGTTCCCAGAACGGAGGAACACTGATCGGTCTCCTCCCCTTGTGTGTCCCCTCCCCCTTCAGTTAGAATCACTCCCTAGGAAACATATTAACCCCTCCCCGCCCCCTAGTGGTTAACCCCTTCACTGCCTGTCACATTTACATAGTAATCAATGCAATTTTATAGCATTGATCGCTGTATAAATGTGAATGGTCCCAAAAATGTGTCAAAAGTGTCCGATGTGTCCGCCATAATGTCGCTGTCACGAAAAAAAACCGCGATCGCCGCTAAAAAAATAAATACATTTTTTTTTTTTTTAAATGCCATAAATCTATCCCGTATTTTGTAGACGCTATAACTTTTGCGCAAACCAATCAATATACGCTTATTGCGATTTTTTTTACCAAAAATATGTAGAAGAATACGTATCGGCCGAAACTGAGGAAAAAATTTGTTTTTTAAAAAAAAATTGGGATATTTATTATAGCAAAAAGTAAAAAATATTGTGTTTTTTTCAAAATTGTCGCTCTTCTTTTGTTTATAGCGCAAAAAATAAAACCCGCAGAGGCGATCAAATACCACCAAAAGAAAGCTCTATTTGTAGGGAAAAAAGGATGTCAATTTTTTTTGGGTACAACGTTGCACGGCCGCGCAATTATCGTTTAAAGTGCGACAGCGCTGAAAACTAAAAATTGGCCTGGGAAGGAAGGGGGTGAAAATGCCCAGTATTGAACCGGTTAATCATAGCTTTAGCTTTCTTTTGTTTCTGTGATGCAGGCAGGATTTACATAAAAAGGATGGTCATGCAAATAAGGTTGGGGCAAGCTGCACTGTGCATGGATGGCATAGAGTTGGGTGAGTGTAAACATAGCAATATATATATACGCATATATACACACAGAATATACTGTAGGTATCAGTTCAGTTAAAAAATATGCAATATGATCCAAAAATATACTCAGTGTCAGTGTGATAAGGAAGCTGGAGAAAGATGGGTGTGTGTATGTATGTATGTGTATATAGTGTATACACTCACCGGCCACTTTATTAGGTACACCTGTTCAATTGCTTGGTTGCACAAATTGCTAATCAGCCAATCACGTGGCAGAAACTCATTTAGGCATCTAGACGTGGTGAAGACGACTTGCTGAAGTTCAAACCGAGCATCAGAATGGGGAAGAAAGGGAATTTAAGTGACTTTGAACGTGGCATGGTTGTTGGTGTCAGACGGGCTGGTCTGAGTATTTCAAAAACTGCTGATCTACTGGGATTCTCACACACAACCATCTCTCGGGTTTACAGAGAATGGTCCGAAAAAGAGAAAATATCCAGTGAGCGGCAGTCGTGTGGAGGAAAATACCTTGTTGATGTCAGAGGTCAGAGGATCTATGTCAGGGTTGGGCTCAGCCCTTCCTTCTCTGAGCTGGCCACTCAGCTGTCGGCTAATTGCCAGCTTCTATCTCTCCACAGTTACTCAGCTGTTGATGATATCCTGCTCGTCAGTCCTGCCTACTTAAGCCATCCAGTCCAGAGGATCTCTGCCTTCGCCTTGGTCACATCACAGAAATTATCTCCTGTGATCCTGTTCAAGACTTGCTTTGCTGACATCCCTTCTGGCTCCAGATCCTGCTTGCTGTTCCATTACATTGATCCCTGACTTCTGGCTTGGCTGACTATCTGTTGCGGTTTCTGAACTATGGCTATGTTTTGACGACGTTTGTTCTTTTTACTTTTATTATTAAACAAGTGTGATTTACCGGACTTCTGTCTCAGCCTGATTTCATGGTTTCTGACAATCTACACCTAAGGGAGGAGGCCAAACTTCCGAAACGCATTGTCATAGCAACCCTCTGTGGAGACTGTTCACTTCTCTGTTCCTCCACCTTCACATTGTGACTGACATCACGCGGCGCCAGCTGGCCCGGGTGCATGCGCGGGTCACTGTGCAGTACAGTGGGACGCTTTAGCTGGGTTTCCGTAAACGCTCATCCCTGCTCATCCCCGTTCACCTGTGTACATCTTTTTGGGACTGGCCGTGAGAGGAGGCAATTTCCACTGATGTGCGAGTATCAAGTCTTCCTTTGTGAGTACAACAATCTTGTTCATTTCTCACTCTCCTAATAAATGTTAATACACTAGGGCACATGTGCACTCTCTTCTTTTATGGTTTGGTCAGAGGAGAATGGGCAGACTGGTTCCAGATGATAGAAAGGCAACAGCAACTCAAATAACCACGCTGTCACGGACAAATACTCACCGAGGCCGAGATGCCGAGAGCGGCTCGCCCTTACGACCACGCGCACCCAGACCCCCGAAATGGGTACAGGAGGCTGAGGGCACGCGGAGGCACGGGCTTCCAGAAGGATAGAAGGTTCAGAAGCTGGAAGCGGGTGTCCTGGGATCCGCAGGGAGCCGGGCTGAAAACACAAGCAGAGGTTAGGGAACAGGCAGGTAATAATCAGGGTATCACAAGATCCAGCAGCGCGGTGGTTAAGCAGGCCAGGGTTCGGTGCACAGATCTGACAGGTATAATCAAGATAGTCCAGCAGAGTAGTAGTTAAACAGGCCAGGGGTTTGGTACACAGATCAGGCAGGTTATAGATAGGATTGTCCAGCAGAGCAGTGGTTAAACAGGCCAGGGTTCAGTACACAGATCAGGCAGAGGTACAAGGGACAATCCGGGAGAGTAGTGGTTAATAGTCCAGCAGAGGTTCGGTACACAGATCAGGCAAAAGTACAAGGGACAATCCGGGAGAGTAGTGGTTAAACGTCCAGCAGAGGTTCGGTACACAGATCAGGCAGAAGTACAAGGTAACACAGGCTCAGGGAACAGGGAGAGCTGACGACAAACCAGCAACCCGACTGGGTGCTGGAGCCGTCAGATATAGCCCCCCTGCCCGGCGAGCGCGTCAGTGTGACGCGCTACCGGGCACCCGCACGGGCTACGGCGCGCACACGGGGACCGCCGTGCACCCGCGCGCGCCGCACCATCAGGCCACGGACGGGTGTGCGGCGAAGCGCTCGTCCCGTGCGCATGCGCACCGGAGCCCGGCGAGCGGAGACGCTCCCTGGCTCCTGACGGTGCCCCCCTCCTAAGGGCGGACACTGGACACCAAGGCTGGCCATTAGTTCCGGACGATCTTGATGAAACGCTCGAATTAACTGTGGAGCGTGCAGATTCCTGGCGGGCTCCCAGGAATCATCTTCGGGGGGGTACCCCTTCCATTGAATCAGGTACTGTAACTGTCTGCCCCTCTTCCTGCAACCAAGAATGGATTCCACTTCGAATTCATTCTCGCCATCGATTCTGACTGGCGGAGGAGGAGGTTCTCTTCTTCCTGAAAAAGGGCTGGGCACCACAGGCTTCAATAGTGACACATGGAAAACGGGGTGAATCCGATATGTCTTGGGAAGTGTCAACTCCACAGCCACAGGGTTGATAATCCTCCTGACTGGAAAAGGCCCAATGAATTTAGGCCCGAGCTTTCGAGATGGCAGCGGTAATCTCAGATTAACGGTGGACAGCCAGACCTCGTCTCCTACGTCAAATTTTGGGTTTGCCTTTCTGCCCCGGTCGTACTGTTTCTTGTAGTCCTCCTGGGTTTTGTGTAGTGTGTCTTGAATTTTTTGAAAGTTGGATTGTAACGAAATTATCCTATCCTGGACTGCAGGAACTGCCGTTTCGGGGATGTTGTTAGCGAAGGATGTGGGATGGAACCCGCAATTGGTCCAGAAGGGAGTCTGGTTGGTGGAGGCATGGATAGAGTTATTGTACGCAAATTCAGCGTAGGAGAGGAGGCTCGCCCAATCATCCTGAGAACCCGAGCAGAAGCAGCGGAGGTATTGCTCTAGTGTCTGATTGGTCCTCTCCGTCTGGCCATTGCTTTGGGGATGATAAGCTGAAGAAAGACAAATGTTGATACCCAAAGCCTTGCATAGTTCCCTCCAGAATTTGGACGTGAACTGGACGCCTCTGTCCGACACGATGCTCCTTGGTATCCCATGGAGCCTAACAACCTCCTTTAGAAAGATGTTGGCCGTGTCTACGGCAGAGGGAGTACCCCTCATGGGCAGAAAGTGGGCCATTTTGGAAAGGCGGTCGACAACAACAAGGATGGTGGAGAAACTCTCTGAGCTGGGTAGGTCAACGATGAAGTCCATGGACACATCAGCCCATGGTCGTTCCGGAATGGGCAAAGGTCTGAGCAGACCCCAGGATTTGGTGTTTTGGCCCTTGTTTCTCTGGCACAGGGAACAGGACGCCACATATTCCTTACAATCCCTTCTCCATCCTGGCCACCAAAAAGAACGAGAAAGGAGTTCAGCCGTCTTCTTATTCCCAAAATGTCCTGCCATCTTGTGATCATGACACATCTGAAGGGCTAAGGGCCGAGTCACTTGTGGTACAAATATTTTTCCTTTAATCCAGAAAAGATCTTTGTATCTTTTCAGGGAATGCACGGCTGGTTCCGTACATGCGCCTGATGACGATTTGATGGAGGATATTAAGTCTGCTTGAGTTAGTCCGAGGAAATTTTGAGGAGAGAGGATCGTGCTGGGTGTTGGTATTTGGGAATCTGCGGAAAACATCCGTGAAAGGGCATCAGCCTTCCCGTTCTTTGCCCCAGGTCTGTATGCTATATGGAAGTTAAAGCGAGAGAAGAAAAGGGCCCAACGGGCTTGGCGGGGTTTTAACCGTCTTGCTGTTCTGAGGTACTCGAGATTTTTGTGATCCGTAAAGATCATCACCGGATGAACTGCCCCCTCCAGCAGATACCTCCATTCCTCCAAAGCAAACTTTATAGCCAACAGCTCTCTGTCACCCACGTCGTAATTGAGTTCCGGTGGGCTGAGTTTCCGAGAAGCGAAAGCTACTGGATGTAGAATGGCCTTTGGTCCCTGTCTCTGGGAAAGAATTGCTCCGGTTGCGATTTCCGATGCGTCTACCTCCAGTACGAAGGGTTGAGTCGGGTCAGGATGGCAGAGGATTGGAGCGGAACTGAATAGTTCTTTTAACTTAAGGAAAGCCTCTTGAGCAGCTGCGGACCACTGGAAAGAATGATGCTGCCGAGTTAATTGGGTAATAGGTGCCACAATGGCTGAGAATCCCACGATAAATTTCCGATAGAAATTGGCGAATCCTATAAACCTCTGTACTCCTTTTTTATTAGATGGAGCTGGCCACTCCTGAATTGCTTGAATCTTCTGGGGATCCATTGCAACCCCATTGGTAGAGAGTATGAATCCCAAGAATTGTATGGTTGATCTCTCAAACTCACACTTTTCGGCTTTCAGGTATAGCTTGTGTTGTAGAAGAATAGCAAGAACCGTTTTAACGTGCCTCCTGTGCATCTCTAGCGTAGGGGAGAAGATAAGGATATCGTCCAGATATACCACAAGGAAGTCATCTAGATATTGTCGAAATATGTCATTCACTAGATGTTGGAAGGTGGCTGGAGCGTTGCAGAGACCGAATGGCATCACTAAATACTCGAAGTGACCGAATCTGGATCTAAAGGCCGTCTTCCATTCGTCTCCAGCCCTGATCCTGACGAGATTGTAGGCCCCTCGGAGGTCGAGTTTAGAGAACATCTTGGCTGATCGGAACCTCTGGAATAACTCAGGAATGAGCGGCAACGGGTACCGGTTCTTAATTGTGATGTTGTTAAGTTGTCGATAGTCTACGCAGGGTCTTAGGGTACCATCTTTCTTCCCAACGAAAAAGATACCCGCTCCGGCGGGTGAGGATGAAGGGCGGATGAAACCTTTCTCAAGATTTTCGTCTATGTACTGCTTTAGAGCCTCCAGCTCGGTTTCAGAAAGGGGAAATATCCGGCCAAATGGAATCTCGGATCCAGGAAGAAGGTCAATTGGACAGTCGTAGGCCCTGTGAGGTGGTAGGCGGTCAGCCATTTGTTTACTGAAAACCTCTTGAAACTCGAGATACTCGGAGGGGACGTGTTGGAGATTGTCTGGTGGTACCGCCATTGTGGCGCAAACTTTGGAATCCGGGAGCAGGCAGTGCTGAGAGCAATACTGAGAAGAGAAGGATACTGACTTGGTGCTCCATTTGATTAGTGGATCGTGAGCTTGTAACCATGGTAGGCCAAGTATGATGGGAAAGATTGGTGAACGAATTAGGTCAAGCCGTAAGAACTCCCGGTGGCCGGAGTCTGTGACTACTGAAATAGGTTGGGTCTCCTGGGTGATGGGACCAGAGCAAGGAAGGGATCCGTCGGCCAGATGTATTTGTAGATCCTGCTTTTTGGTTTGTAGAGGGATCTTCAATCTGTGTGCCAAGGTGGAATCTATGAAACAACTGCAGGCCCCGGAATCAACGATGGCCTGCAGGCGAGTCTCCCTTTCCGGAAGCTGTAGAGAAACAAACAACATCACATAAGCCTTGGGAATGTTATTGTTTGGAAAGTTCAATACATTTGACTGAGGGAACTTACTAGGCCTGATCGGACAGCTGCGCAGGAAGTGTCCGGTTCCTCCGCAATAGAGGCAAAGGTTAGACTGCCGCCTGCGCTGCTTCTCTTCGGAGGTCAACGGACCTCGGACCAAGCCGAGCTGCATTGGTTCGACCTCAGGGACCGATGCAGTGGTAACTGAAGATGAAGTTGAGGGTACCGTAGAGTGAGGTCTTGGCGACGCCCAGGCAGGGCAAGGCAGCTGAAACCGTTCTGAGCGCCGCTCCCGAAGACGCCGATCGAGCTTTGTAGCTAGCTAACTCATCTTTGAGTAATTCAGACAAGCCTTGACGGTATTGATAACGCAGGGCCGGCTCATTCCAGTTGGTATCGGCCGCCCACTTACGGAACTCCACTGTATAGTCCTCAATAGGTCTTTTTCCTTGGGACAAATGGTGCAAGATAGCTTCGGCTGTGGCCATGCGTTGCGGATCATCGTAGAGCTGGGTCATGCTCTCAAAGAAGGCCTCGGACATCTAGCTGGTTTGTACTGTCACGGACAAATACTCACCGAGGCCGAGATGCCGAGAGCGGCTCGCCCTTACGACCACGCGCACCCAGACCCCCGAAATGGGTACAGGAGGCTGAGGGCACGCGGAGGCACGGGCTTTCAGAAGGATAGAAGGTTCAGAAGCTGGAAGCGGGTGTCCTGGGATCCGCAGGGAGCCGGGCTGAAAACACAAGCAGAGGTTAGGGAACAGGCAGGTAATAATCAGGGTATCACAAGATCCAGCAGCGCAGTGGTTAAGCAGGCCAGGGTTCGGTGCACAGATCTGACAGGTATAATCAAGATAGTCCAGCAGAGTAGTAGTTAAACAGGCCAGGGGTTTGGTACACAGATCAGGCAGGTTATAGATAGGATTGTCCAGCAGAGCAGTGGTTAAACAGGCCAGGGTTCAGTACACAGATCAGGCAGAGGTACAAGGGACAATCCGGGAGAGTAGTGGTTAAACGTCCAGCAGAGGTTCGGTACACAAATCAGGCAAAAGTACAAGGGACAATCCGGGAGAGTAGTGGTTAAACGTCCAGCAGAGGTTCGGTACACAGATCAGGCAAAAGTACAAGGGACAATCCGGGAGAGTAGTGGTTAAACGTCCAGCAGAGGTTCGGTACACAGATCAGGCAGAGGTACAAGGGACAATCCGGGAGAGTAGTGGTTAAACAGGCCAGCAGAGGTTCGGTACACAGATCAGGCAGAAGTACAAGGTAACACAGGCTCAGGGAACAGGGAGAGCTGATGACAAACCAGCAACCCGACTGGGTGCTGGAGCCGTCAGATATAGCCCCCCTGCCCGGCGAGCGCGTCAGTGTGACACGCTACCGGGCACCCGCACGGGCTACGGCGCACACACGGGGACCGCCGTGCACCCCCGCGCGCCGCACCATCAGGCCGCAGACGGGTGTGCGGCGAAGCGCTCGTCCCGTGCGCATGCGCACCGGAGCCCGGCGAGCGGAGACGCTCCCTGGCTCCTGACACACGCGTTACATCCAAGGTATGCAGAATACCATCTCTGAACGCACAACACATCGAACCTTGAAGCAGATGGGCTACAGCAGCAGAAGACCACACCGGATGCCACTCCTGTCAGCTGAGAACAGGAAACTGAGGCCACAATTCGCACAGGCTCACCAAAATTGGACAATAGAAGAGTGTAAAAACGCTGCCCGGTCTGATGAGTTTCGATTTCAGCTGTGACATTCAGATGGTGGGGTCAGAATTTGGCGTAAACAACATGAAAGCATGGATCCATCCTGCCTTGTATCACTGGTTCAGGCTGGTGGTGGGGGTGTAATGGTGTGGGGGGGTATTTTCTTGGCACACTTTGGGCCCCTTAGTATCAATTAAACATCGTTTAAACACCACGACCTACCTGAGTATTGTTGCTGACCATGTCCATCCCTTTATGACTACAGTGTCCCCATCTTCTGATGGCTCCTTCCAGCAGGATGATGCACCATGTCACAACGCTCCAATCATCTCACCACTGGACAATGAGGTCACTGTCCTCCAATGGCCTCCACACTCACCAGATCTCATCCAATAGAGCGCCTTTGGGATGTGGTGGAACGGGAGATTCATGGATGTACAGCCGACAAATCTGCAGCAACTGTGTGATGCTATCATGTCACTATGGAGCAAAATCTGTGAGGGATGTTTCCAACACCTTGTTGAATCTATGCCACAAAGAATGAAGGCAAAAAGGGGTCCAACCTTGGTACAAGCAAGGTGTACCTACTAAACTGGCCGGTAAGTGTAAAAAATATATACAGTATATCCTGTATGTATCAGTCAGTTATTTGGAGACACCTATTGCAATCAAGGGCTATCACGGGGCCAAACAGGATGCATGCACAGCTGTGCAAAACTCCTATATTAGAATAAGACAGCCAAATTGCAATCAGGTGAGTGTTTTGTCTCCGAGTAGTAATACCTAGTGACAGCCAATTCTACCACTGCTGCTCCTATTATGAGTGCCCGGCCATGTTCAAGTGTCAGGGTTTGCCCCAAGCTGGCTGTTATTCCTTATAATTTTCTTGTGACAACATGTATTTTCTATGAGTCACCCAGAGACGGTGTAACTAAACTGACAATGGGGGGCACAAAGCACTTATTTTCTGTGTGCTTGAAATTTTTTGGGGCTAATTGTACAGCTATCCTATAAAACAGGGATCTCCAAACTGTGGCCAAATGCGGCCCTTTGCTTGCCTTCATCGGGCCCTCGGGGCACCATTCCTCCCACTTATGCCAGCAATGGGACACTATCCCCCCACTGATACCAGCAATGGGACACTATCCCACCCAATGACACCAACAATGGGGAACTATCCCTCCCAAAGACACCAACAATGGGGAACCATCCCTCCCAATGATACCAACAATGGGGAACCATCCCTCCCAATGTCACCCACAATGGGGAACCATCCCTCCCAATGACACCAACAATGGGGAGCTATCCCTCACAATGTCACCCACAATGGGGAGCTATCCCTCCCAATGACACCAACAATGGGGAACTATCCCTTCCAATGACACCAACAATGGGGAACTATCCCTCCCAATGATACCAACAATGGGGAACCATCCCTCCCAATGTCACCCACAATGGGGAACCATCCCTCCCAATGACACCCACAATGGGGAACCATCCCTCCCAATGACACCAACAATGGGGAGCTATCCCTCCCAATGTCACCCACAATGGGGAGCTATCCCTCCCAATGACACCAACAATGGGGAACTATCCCTTCCAATGACACCAACAATGGGGAACTATCCCTCCCAATGACACCAACAATGGGGAACTATCCCTCCCAATGACACCAACAATGGGGAACTATCCCTCCCAATGTCACCAACAATGGGGAACTATCCCTCTCAATGACACCAACAATGGGGAACCATCCCTCCCAATGATACCAACAATGGGGAACTATCCCTCCCAATGACACCAACAATGGGGAACTATCCCTCCCAATGTCACCAACAATGGGGAACTATCCCTCCCAATGTCACCAACAATGGGGAACCATCCCTCCCAATGTCACCAACAATGGGGAACTATCCCTCCAATACGTCTAAAAATATGTCTTTTTTCTTTTTTAATCCCACTGGGCACAAAGTCAGAAGCATTGTTTACTCCCACTAACTCATTTATTACTCTCGGGAGACCATAGTCCGGCCCCCCTAACGTCTGAAGGACAATAATCTGGCCCTTTTTGTTTAGAAAGTTTGGAGACCCCTGTTATAAAAAAAAACGATTCTAGGCTCAACCTCAAAAACAAATCTCTGAATTTATAAGTAGGTACCTTTAAGTACGTCGTTATTTTCTAGAGTTCCAAAATCTGAACAAACACTGTGCAAATTGTTGGGGCAATATACGTTATTAAATTATTATAAGGGAACAACGTTTATTACTGTAGACAGGAAGAGAATACAGGTGACCCATGTAAATAAAAACCTCTTAAAAAGGTACCAACCCAACCAAACGAGGCAGTATGTTAGTCAACGGTGAAATATTCCCTGTGTTATGCAAATGTATAGAATTACATATGTTTCCGCAGTGCAGAGTTTCACCCATACAGATTTTGTTCACTGTGATAAATGAAATGCATAAATAAGGTGAAGGCGGCAGGAAGTGTTTTGTTCCCGTGAATTTATATTTAATAAATGAGCGGGGCTGTTTGAATTAGAGAGGTAGAAATGGCGCTGTCGGCAGGATGTCCTTTGTTGTTGGTAATGATATGAGTAAGCACAGCGAGATCCTGCCTGTGTTTACACAGAACTCTTCACTCACTGCTATTTATCCCGTCTATCGCCGCCGACCGCAACACAAGGGTACCAAACAAATGGCCGATCACTAACAAGCTGCTAACCGTTCCTTAACCAATTAAAGACCGCCCGTCCGCAGTACATCGCTGCCTACTTCTGGGTTTAGGGCCTGCACATGCACACCCCCCTTCCCCGCCGACATCCGCTGTGATTGTACACAGCAGTAGCCTGTCAGCAAGTCCCGGCCAATAATTAATGGCCAGGACCTACAAATTGGCTGTGTCCAATCACAGCCCAGAGCCTTGTGCTGACAATCAACACAGGGCTCTGTACAGAGGGAACAATCTCTCTGTTTCGTATCCTTGCAAAGCAGGGATAAAAAAACAACAACAAAGCAATCTGTTAGTAAAATCAGCACATATTAAACATTGTAACACTAGTAATGGTAAAGCGCTCCCCTAATGTACATACAGTAAAACCTTGGTTTGAGAGTAACTTGGTTTGAGAGCGTTTTGCAAGACAAACAAAATTTTTAAATAAGTTTTGACTTGATATATAAGTAGTATCACGTCACAACTGATTATAAAAGAGAAGAGAGGCACCTCTAAATGTAGCAATATGGTTACATTTAATGAAGGTACAATCTTTATCAACATATTGCTACACTTAGAGGCGCCTCTCTTCTCTTTTATACTCTGTAGATCCTGCTGGATTTTGCTTCTAATCCCCTTGTGGAGGCTTCCATTTGTGGATGGACATTTTATGGTTACACAACTTGGTCACATTGCTATAATCTTTTTATATGGCCTATAAACTGAAGGACTTATGAATAAATGGTTGTGTAACAAATCATTTGAGTTTCCATTATTTCTGATGGGGAAATTCGCTTTGATATAGAGTCAGGTCCATAAATATTGGGACAGTGACACAATTCTAATCTTTTTGGCTCTATACACCACCACAATGGATTTGAAAATAACACACTTAAATAGCAAACTTGAAATTAACTCTGGACCTTTTATCTGCTCCTTGTAAATGGGATAATGAAGGAATAACACACACCTGGCCATGGAACAGCTGAGCAGCCAAATGTCCCATTACTTTTGGTCCCTTAAAAAGTGGGAGGACATATACAAACTGCTGTTATTCCTACACCGTTTACCTGATTTGGATGTAAATACCCTCAAATTAAAGCTGAAAGTCTGCAGTTAAAGCACATCTTGTTCCTTTCATTTAAAATCCATTGTGGTGGTGTATAGAGCCAAAAAGATTAGAATTGTGTCGATGTCCCAATATTTATGGACCTGACTGTACAAGTGCTTTGGATTGCAAGCATGCTTCTGGAACGAATTATGCTCGCAATCCAAGGTTTTACTATATAAATAAATGGTCTCTATACTTTATGTGGATCCTCCAATGGGGATAACACCATTTAAAAAAAACAATGAAAAATAATCCATAAGTGTCCCTTTAAGCAATATGAACATAATAAGTAATGATTAAAAACCAATAAACGACCAGTGTAATATCAATGTCCATGAGTAAAGCGCGTAATACAAATAAGCCGGTATCAGGTGAGTAGGTATGGCGAAATGAAATATAGTCCGAAAAAAACAAAGCAGAAGGGGATTTGTAGATAGTGTGCAGGCACGTAAACAATACCTCCAGTGTCCCTCCACCTTCACTCTTATGCGCTCACCTCCCCTCTGAACCTAGTACAGTTCACCATGCGCCTTCCCCTTTAAGGGGTATATAAATCCTTTAAGAGCATATTAAATAAGGGCATTAGCCAGTGCATCCCAATGGGAAATAAATTTAAAATATCTAATAAAAGTCCTGGGTGGCCTAACTCCAAAAATGATTACAAAAGCAAAGGAGAAGGCCTTCAAAAAATACAAGGCTGAGGGATCATCATCAGCATTCCAACTGTACAAAGAATATAACAAGAAATGTAAGGGTGCAATCAGGGTGGCTAAGACAGAACACGAAAGGCACATAGCAGAAGAGAGTAAAAAAATCCCAAGAAATTCTTTAAGTATATAAATAGTATGAAAGGGAGGTCAGATCATATTGGTCTCATAAAGAATGATGAAGGGAATCAGGTTGCTAAGGATGGAGAGATGGCGAAGGCATTGAATTTATTCTTTTCCTCAGTCTTCACGGGAATCGGGGGGCTTCAGTAACCAAAACTGCAATGTTTATCCTCATGACACCTCACAGGAAGCACCCTCATAGCTAACAGAGGACAGAATTAGAAATAGACTTGAAAAAAACTTAACATCAATAAGTCACCGGGACCAGATGGCTTGCACCCGAGGGTACTTAGGGAACTCAGTCAAGTAATTGCCAGACCATTGTTCCTAATTTTTACTGACAGTCTACTGACTGGAATGGTACCAGCTGATTGGAGAAAAGCCAATGTAGCACCAATATTTAAAAAGGGCCCAAAATACATCCCTGGAAATTACAGACCAGTTAGCCTAACATCATCTGTATGCAAGTTCTTGGAGGGGATGATAAGGGACTATATAAGCTCATCATTGGCATGAAACTGTGCAAGAAGTAAGGCCGGAGGTCAGCTTTACATAAAGATTAAAAGCTCTTCATTTGCCAGACAGTTGAGGCCCTTCCCTCATTCGCCCGCCTCCCGAGACATCTGCAATAATTTGACGCCGTGCGCTGTGCGAGGAGGTAATAACCAGGGACCTCAGCCACAAAGCACCAGATATCGCCTAATAAACTGAAATTTTATCTTAATCTGGAAATGTCAGCAATTTAATCATTAGGTGTAATTTATGTCCCGCACCCGGCAGGCAAATTGCGAGCGAGCTGTGCTGCAACTCGGACGTGGCTGAGGTCCAACGAGGGAATCATTGCACAAGGCACGTAGGCAGGTTTTAATTCGAGCGAGGTCTGACATCACGTCTGCGTTCAAAACCCTGACCTGCACGTTTACTTTATTGTGCTGCCCAAAAAAGTTATGGCTATGGAGGTTCTGGGGCTTTATTTAAAAAAAAAAAAAAGTAACATTTTTGGCCATGTTCAAAGTCACTGTGTTATGGAAAAATGATTTAAAACACCATGTGCAAAAAAAAAAAAGATAGTAATAATAAAAAAGCCAATGTACAAAAAAAAAATATAAATAGTAATAATAAAAACGCCATTGTGCAAAAAAACCCAAAAACAAATAGTAATAATATGTATCGGTCGAGTTGGCCGCTCTGCCAATCTATATTGGACGAATAATCTTCAGCATCCAACAGTTCCAGGCGCGGCCCCCACCGCTTCTGGTATTAGTTCCACCCACCTGCCAGAATGTCACTATCATGTATGCCAACTGTCCCGGATTTGCTGGGACAGTCCCACATCTTGGCTCTCTGTCTCGCTAATGCTGTGTCCCAGGCTATGTCCCGGGATCACAGCATCAACCTTATTGGAGTTTCTGTATGCGCAGTAACTCAAAAAGGCATAAAAGTGGAAGCACACCCATCCATTTACTAGTTTCCCAAAATAGTTACATTTAGGGCATGCCATGAACCACCATGGCAACTGCAAATCAAACAGAGGCTAAGATGACAGCTTCCTTGGATGTAAAGAATAGGGGGGGGCTTAGTTTCGCCTTAATTGCGGGGGTCAGGGTCTTGAGTGGGCGGTTATATTTAGAAGCTGGGTGGGGCCAACCAGAAAGTGAGCATGATGGGGAGCTCCTGGATATTTATAGGTTACATAGTTACATAGTAGGAGTAGTCGAAAAAAGACACAAGTCCATCAAGTCCAACCTATGTGTGTGATTATATGTCAGTATTACATTGTATATCCCTGTATGTTGCTGTCATTCAGATGCTTATCCAATAGTTTCTTGAAGCTATCTATGCTCCCCGCTGAGACCACCGCCTGTGGAAGGGAATTCCACATCCTTGCCGCTCTTACAGTAAAGAACCCTCTACGTAGTTTTTTTCCTTCACTGATAGGTGACAATGATAAGGCTGCACTGATGGGCACGGATTGGCAGCACTGATAGGTGACACTGATGAGGATGCACTGACTGGCAGCATTGGTGGGCACTGATAGGCAGCACTTATAGGTGACACTGATAAGGATGCACTGATGGACACAGATTGGTAGCACTGGTGAACACTGATAGGCAGCACTGATAGGTGTCACGGATGAGGATGCACTGATGGGCACTGATTAGCAGCACTGGTGGGCACTGATTGGCAGCACTGATAGAGGACACTAATAAGGATGCACTGATGGGTAAGGATTGGCAGCACTGATAGGTGACACTGATAAGGATGCACTGGTGGGCACAGATTGGCAGCACTGATGAGCACTGATAGGCAGCACTGATAGGTGACACTGATGGGCACAGATTGGTAGCACTGATAGGTGACACTGATGAGGCTGCACTGATGGGCACAGATTGGCAGCACTGATAGGTGACACCTATGAGGATGCACTGATGGGCACAGATTGGCAGCACTGATAGGTGACACTGATGGGGATGCACTGATCAGTGTAGATGTCCCCTGTGTGGATTTGCCGGTTACTAGCTCTCCTCTCCTCACCCTCTGTCAGCATAAGGAGAGGATTACTGATAACCGACAAATACTGTTTACACTGTGATCAGCTCTGATTGGAGACAGCTGATCACATGGTAAAGAGCCGCTGTGATTGGCTCTTTACCCCAATGTGTGCCGCAGGGGGCGCGCAGGTAGCGCGATCAAGGGAGGACATCAATAGACGCCCTCCCAGCAATGTGAGCCCTCGCTGTAGATGTCTTTTGGCTATAACGCGGGTGGGAGGTGGTTAAAGCAATGATGTGCAGCCGATGATAGAGTATTCAGGAAGTGGCTGAAGGAGGCAGGAGGAGATCAGCAGCACTGAGATGCAAAAGAAGTGAAAAGAGTATTTTACGAAAAATGTATAAAACCATGGTGATTGTTTATGATACACGGTGCTTTAGCCAACAAAAGGCCACGCAGGTAAGGTTTACTTAAGCCTGGTGAGGTCAGTGACAGTTGGCGGAGTCCTGAACACGGGGCGCTGTCAGCTGACAGACTTGTGTGTGCTGCGGGTGACACGGAAAACGTGCCGAAATAAAAGGAAGGAGATCAGTTTGTTGTCTCGTCCCTGAAAGATGAAGACAGAATTAGACGGGCCAGGTGCAGGACAAAGAGAAGCTTTGAAGGCGGCTGATTAACTGTCACTGCAGCCCACATACACTGGTGATTGAAAAAAAACAAAAAACGAACAAACCAAAAAAAAAATGAATTGGCCAGTTAGATTTTTTTTTCTGACTCATATAAATCGGGATAACAGTTACAATCTGAATGATTGCTACGGGCAATTTTCTATTATTTCAACTGGAAAAAAAAATCTTTATTGTCTACTGGCTAATGAAGAGAAATGACTGTTGTTCTTAATCAGTGTTGGCTCAGGGGGCGTGTCCATGGCACCCTGCACTCACTGTTTATCTGCAGTCATCTCTCCTCTACATCCGTTCAAAGTACAGAATTTGTAGAGCTTGTCTGAGCTGTCAGAAAACAGGGAGCGGAGAGCTGAGATTGCACACTGCAGAGCTCAGATAGGAGATCTCTGAAAGTTGATTGGAGGGAAGGGACACACGCCCTCCACACAGGAACAGAGCTGAGGCTGTCAATCACAGGCTGTGTGCTGGAGGTCCCTCCCCGTCACCTTTTTTTCTCGTGGTGTCAGGAAAACTCGTCAGTAGTAACTCATGCTGATAGCAGAGGAAGGAGGCAGCAGACAGAAATGACACTTAGTGCTGTGGACTGAGACAAGTATACACTATAGAGGGATATGCTTTGTTCATATTTCATGTCTGAGGTTTACAACCACAGTAAAGATTTAGGACATTTAGCTGCAGAAAGAGATTACTGAAAGGCACAGCGCAAGAGAGGGCTCTCCAGAAGAATGGGCAGCAATGCAGGTACCTTGAGGCCTTGTGCTTGCTTTAACCCCTTGAATGCCAGGATGTTTATAAACGTACCCTGGTAGACAAGGGGTAAATCCCTCATCAGAAATGAGCTTGTTTATAGAACAAATAGTAATTTTGTAGAGTATGAAAGAAATGCATTGTATCCAACTTGTACAAACTGCTACAATTTAGGACAGTGTTTCTCAATAAGGTGCAATCTGAGTTCCCCCAGGGTGCTGTGAACATGTGAAGGTACTCTAATGTAATGGGTGGCTCTCGTGTATAGGGGAACTTTGATGTGATGGGGGGCCTCTGACTCTGTGATGGGGGACCTCTGATTTGATGGGGGGACCTCTAATGTTAAGGGGTGACTCTGGTGTATTGGGGGGCCCTTTGATGTAAAGAAGAGGCTCTGATGTGATGGAGGGGACCTCCGATGTGTACGGGTGATTCTGATGTGATGGGGGACCTCTTATGTGAAGAGGTGACTCTGATGTGATGGGGGGGCTCTGAAATAAAGGGGAGCTCTGTTGTGAAGGGGACCTCTAATGAGAGGTCCTCTGATGTGAAGGGGTGACTCTGTAATGAGGGTCTCTCTGATGTGAAGGGGTGACTCTGATGTGAAGGGGTGACTCTGATGTGAAGGGGTGACTCTGATGTAATAGGGGGCCTGCTGATGTGAGAGAGTGACTCTGATGTAATGGGGGGGGCCTCTGATGTGAAGGGGTGACTCTGATGTAATGGGGAGCCCTCTGATGTGAAGAGGTGACTCTGATGTGAAGGGGGCCTCTGATGCGAAGGGGTGACTCTGATGTGATGGGGGGCCCTCTGATGTGAAGGGGTGACTCTGATGTAATGGGGGGGGCCCGCTGATGTGAAGGAGTGACTGATGTAATGGGGGGACCTCTGATGTGAAGGGGTGACTCTGATGTAAAGGGGGCTCTCTGATGTGAAGGGGTGACTCTGATGTAATGGGGGGGCCTGCTGATGTGAGAGAGTGACTCTGATGTAATGGGGGTGACTCTGATGTAATAGGGGGCCTGCTAATGTGAAGGGGTGACTCTGATGTAATGGGGAGCCCTCTGATGTGAAAGGGTGACTCTGATGTAATGGGGGCCCTCTGATGTGAAGGGGTGACTCTGATGTAATGGGGGCCCTCTGATGTGAAGGGGGACCTCTGATGTGTAGGGGTGACTCTGATGTAATGGGGGGGCCCTCTGATGTGAAGGGGTGACTCGGATGTAATGGGGGTGACTTTGATGTGAAGGGGTGACTCTGATGTGATGGGGGGCCCTCTGATGTGAAGGGATTACTCTGATGTAATGGGGGTCTCTGATGTGAAGGGGGGGGGGACTCTGATGAGGAGGGGGGACTCTGATGTGAAGGGTTGGCTCTGATGTAATGGGTGACTCTGATGTGAAGGGGTGGCTCTGGTGTGAAGGGGTGGCTCTGGTGTGAAGGGGTGGCTCTGGTGTGTAGGGGAGGACTCTGATGTGATGGGGGGGACTCTGATGTGAATGGATGGCTCTGATGTAAAGGGGTGGCTCTGATGTAAAGGGGTGACTCTGATGTAAAGGGGTGGCTCTGATGTAAAGGGGTGGCTCTGATGTAATGGGGGACTCTGATGTGAAGGGGGGACTCTGATGTAATAGGGGGCCATCTGATGTGATGGGGGACTCTGATGTAATGGGGAGCCCTCTGATGTGAAGGGGTGACTCTGATGTGAAGGGGGCCCTCTGATGTGAAGGGGGCCCTCTGATGTGAAGGGGGCCCTCTGATGTGAAGGGGTGGCTCTGATGTAAAGGGGGGACTCTGATGTAAAGGGGGGACTCTGATGTAAAGGGGGGACTCTGATGTAAAGGGGGGACTCTGATGTAAAGGGGGGACTCTGATGTAAAGGGGAGCCCTCTGATGTGAATAAGAGGCTCTGATGTGATGGAGGGGACCTCTGATGTGTAGGGGTGACTCTGATGTGATGGGGGGCTCTGAAATAAAGGGGAGCTCTGTTGTGAAGGGGAGCTCTGATGTTATGGGTTGGACCTCTAATGGGGGGCTCTTATGTGAAGGGGTGACTCTGATGTGATGAGAGGTCCTTTGATGTGAAGGGGTGACTCTGTAATGAGGGGCTCTCTGACGTAAAGGGGTGACTCTGATGTGAAGGGGTGACTCTGATGTAATAGGGGGCCTGCTGATGTGAGAGAGTGACTCTGATGTAATGGGGGGCCTTCTGATGTGAAGGGGTGACTCTGATGTAATGGGGAGCCCTCTGATGTGTAGGGGTGACTCTGATGTAATGGGGGCCCTCTGATGTGAAGGGGTGACTCTGATGTGATGGGGGGCCCTCTGATGTGAAGGGGTGACTCTGATGTAATGGGGGGCCCTCTGATGTGAAGGGGGACCTCTGATGTGAAGGGGGGACTCTGATGTAATGGGGGCCCTTTGATGTGAAGAGGGGCCTCTGATGTGAAGGGGTGACTCTGATGTGAATGGATGGCTCTGATATGAAGGAGTGGCACTGATGTGTGGGGGTGACTCAGATGTAATGGGGGGCCCTCTGATGTGAAGGGGTGACTCTGATATAATGAGGAGCCCTCTGATGTGAAGGGGGCCCTCTGATGTGTAGGGGTGACTCTGATGTGTAGGGGTGACTCTGATGTAATGGGAGCCCTCTGATGTAATGGGGGCCCTCTGATGTGAAGGGGTGACTCTGATGTGATGGGGGCCCTCTGATGTGAAGGGGTGACTCTGATGTGATGGGGGGCCCTCTGATGTGAAGGGGTGACTCTGATATAATGGGGAGCCCTCTGATGTGAAGGGGTGACTCTGATGTGAAGGGGGCCCTCTGATGTGAAGGGGTGACTCTGATGTGTAGGGGTGACTCTGATGTGAAGGGGTGACTCTGATGTGAAGGGTTGGCTCTGATGTAATGGGTGACTCTGATGTGAAGGGGTGGCTCTGGTGTGAAGGGGTGGCTCTGGTGTGAAGGGGTGGCTCTGGTGTGAAGGGGTGGCTCTGGTGTGAAGGGGGGGACTCTGATGTGAAGGGGTGACTCTGGTGTAATGGGGGCCCTTTGATGTGAAGAGGGACCTCTGATGTGAAGGGGTGACTCTGATATGAAGGAGTGGCACTGATGTGTGGGGGTGACTCAGATGTGATGGGGGGGGGCTCTGATGTGAAGGGGTGACTCTGATGTAATGTGGGGCCATCTAATGTGAAGGGGTGACTCTGATGTAATGGGGGACCATCTGATGTGAAGGGGTGACTCTGATGTAATGGGGGACCATCTGATGTGAAGGGGTGACTCTGATGTAATGGGGGCCATCTGATGTGAAGGGGTGACTCTGATGTAATGGGGGTGACTCTGATGTAATAGGGGGCCTGCTGATGTGAGAGAGTGACTCTGATGTAATGGGGGGCCATCTGATGTGAAGGGGTGACTCTGATGTAATAGGGGGCCCTCTGATGTGAAGGGGGACCTCTAAAGTGAAGGGGTGATTCTGATGTAATGGGGGGCCATCTGATGTGAAGGGGTGACTCTGATGTAATGGGGGGCCTTCTGATGTGAGAGAGTGACTCTGATGTAATGGGGGGCCCTCTGATGTGAAGGGGTGACTCTGATGTAATGGGGGGCCTGCTGATGTGAGAGAGTGACTCTGATGTAATGGGGGGCCCTCTGATGTGAAGGGGTGACTCTGATGTAATGGGGGCCCTCTGATGTAAAGGGGTGACGCTGATGTAAAGGGGTGACGCTGATGTAAAGGGGGGACTCTGATGTAAAGGGGGGACTCTGATGTAAAGGGGGGACTCTGATGTAAAGGGGGGACTCTGATGTAAAGGGGGGACTCTGATGTAAAGGGGGACTCTGATGTAATGGGGGACTCTGATGTAATGGGGGACTCTGATGTAATGGGGGACTCTGATGTGAAGGGGTGACTCTGATGTGAAGGGGTGACTCTGATGTAATAGGGGGCCCTCTGATGTGATGGGGGACTCTGATGTAATGGGGAGCCCTCTGATGTGAATAAGAGGCTCTGATGTGATGGAGGGGACCTCTGATGTGTAGAGGTGACTCTGATGTGATGGGGGGCTCTGAAATAAAGGGGAGCTCTGTTGTGAAGGGGAGCTCTGATGTTATGGGTTGGACCTCTAATGGGGGGCTCTTATGTGAAGGGGTGACTCTGATGTGATGAGAGGTCCTTTGATGTGAAGGGGTGACTCTGTAATGAGGGGCTCTCTGATGTAAAGGGGTGACTCTGATGTGAGAGAGTGACTCTGATGTAATGGGGAGCCCTCTGATGTGAAGGGGTGACTCTGATGTAATGGGGAGCCCTCTGATGTGAAGGGGTGACTCTGATGTGAAGGGGTGACTCTGATGTGAAGGGGTGACTCTGATGTGAAGGGGTGACTCTGATGTGAAGGGGGACCTCTGATGTGAAGGGGTGACTCTGATGTGAAGGGGGACCTCTGATGTAAAGGGGGACCTCTGATGTAAAGGGGTGACTCTGATGTGAAGGGGGACCTCTGATGTGAAGGGGTGACTCTGATGTGAAGGGGGACCTCTGATGTGAAGGGGGACCTCTGATGTGAAGGGGTGACTCTGATGTGAAGGGGGGACTCTGATGTGAAGGGAGGACTCTGATGTGAAGGGAGGACTCTGATGTGAAGGGGGGACTCTGATGCAAAGGGGGGGGACTCTGATGCAAAGGGGGGACTCTGATGCGAAGGGGGGGACTCTGATGTGAAGGGGGGGACTCTGATGTGAAGGGGGGGACTCTGATGTGAAGGGGGGGACTCTGATGTAAAGGGGGGGACTCTGATGTAAAGGGGGGACTCTGATGTGAAGGGGGGACTCTGATGTGAAGGGGGGACTCTGATGTAAAGGGGGGACTCTGATGTAAAGGGGGGACTCTGATGTGAAGGGGGGACTCTGATGTGAAGGGGGGGACTCTGATGTGAAGGGGGGGACTCTGATGTGAAGGGGGGGCTCTGATGTGAAGGGGGGACTCTGATGTGAAGGGGGGGACTCTGATGTGAAGGGGGGGACTCTGATGTGAAGGGGGGGGACTCTGATGTAAAGGGGGGGGACTCTGATGTAAAGGGGGGGGACTCTGATGTAAAGGGGGGACTCTGATGTAAAGGGGGGACTCTGATGTAAAGGGGGGGACTCTGATGTAAAGGGGGGGACTCTGATGTAAAGGGGGGGACTCTGATGTGAAGGGGGGGACTCTGATGTGAAGGGGGGGACTCTGATGTGAAGGGGGGGACTCTGATGTAAAGGGGGGGACTCTGATGTAAAGGGGGGACTCTGATGTGAAGGGGGGACTCTGATGTGAAGGGGGGACTCTGATGTAAAGGGGGGGACTCTGATGTGAAGGGGGGGGACTCTGATGTGAAGGGGGGGACTCTGATGTGAAGGGGGGGACTCTGATGTGAAGGGGGGGACTCTGATGTAAAGGGGGGGACTCTGATGTGAAGGGGGGGACTCTGATGTGAAGGGGGGACTCTGATGTGAAGGGGGGACTCTGATGTGAAGGGGGGACTCTGATGTGAAGGGGGGACTCTGATGTGAAGGGGGGGACTCTGATGTAAAGGGGGGGACTCTGATGTAAAGGGGGGGACTCTGATGTAAAGGGGGGGACTCTGATGTGAAGGGGGGACTCTGATGTGAAGGGGGGGACTCTGATGTAAAGGGGGGGACTCTGATGTAAAGGGGGGGACTCTGATGTAAAGGGGGGGACTCTGATGTAAAGGGGGGGACTCTGATGTAAAGGGGGGGACTCTGATGTAAAGGGGGGGACTCTGATGTAAAGGGGGGACTCTGATGTGGTTGATTCTATCAGGGAGGTGTTGTGTATCTCCCAGGCTCAGGCCTCCCATTGATAATAGATAACATTTC
The DNA here is from genome assembly GCF_042186555.1 of Aquarana catesbeiana. Lineage (NCBI taxonomy): Eukaryota > Metazoa > Chordata > Amphibia > Anura > Ranidae > Aquarana > Aquarana catesbeiana. Next base: position 26,722,223 of record NC_133334.1, read on the forward strand.
CATTATTGATGGATGGGAAGCGGTGTCAGGGATGTAATTGAATAGAAATCAGTGACAGAACGACGACTGGAAACATTGTATTCGGGGATTTCTTGGAAGAGGATATATAAACTTCCAGCCAATCCGATGAGGTCAAACCAAACAAGCCGCGGCTGGATGCCGCAATAAAAGCAGACTCTGTCTCATTAAACAAACGCCCGCAAGACGGAGTCTTCATTGTCGCCTGCGGATCGGCGCACCGCGAATTTCAATATCCTCCTATTGACAGTAGATAAGGGAGGAAATGATATTTGTGGTTTTATTAAAGTATTTGACAAAGCGTTTCCGTCGATCGGCGGGTCAGGCAGATGGTGGATGCTGAGGCTGCGGCTCCTTATGTATACAGAAGACGAGACTTGACGACTCCTCATGACAACCAGGACAACACAACGATCGCTCCCGGATCTTTACATGCAGAGCTCAGCCGGGAACTGATCGCTGGCTCTGTGTAAACCGATGTCCTTGTTCCGGGACATAAAACAAACCGCGGACGACGCACTTGTCACGTACGGCGAGGAAAACATGTAAAACAGCGAGTCATTTCCAAGAGACGAGAGGAAAACATTGTATAGATGAGAGGAGCGCCGGAATGATTGGCAGGTTTTAGGAACTTGGACTTTCTTTATTCTGGTTGGACACAGGAGGTCTATTAAAAGAAAAAAAAAGAAAAAATTGCTGTGTGAACATCTCAAGCATTCACACAGCCGTCACGAATAATCCCCGTAATTTGTATAATAGGTTTCATTCCTGGGATCACCAGTGCCATTTAGTGGCCATATTGGAGCAATTTCCTGAAATATCCCAATTAGGAAAATACAGTATAATGTCCACTAGATGGAGCTGATGATCCAACACGCCTGGTACATTCACACCCCCCCCCCCCCACTCTGTTCTTTTTGTATTGCTTCCTTCCTGTGAAATCCCTGGTGTTCCTGCCAGTCCCTCTGCTTTCCTATTAAAAACTGACCACGCTAGGCATGAGAGCAGTGTGGTCAGTTTTCTGGCTGTGTCGGGGACTCAGCCTGCCCCTCCTCCAATGATCAGACTTGTCCTGACACACCCACTCTGCACAGCCATTCACTTGGAAAACCAGTGTACTGCTGATGCCCCTCCCCCAGCTCTTATACAGCTGAGAACAGAGGGTATGTGATCTTTTTTTTTTTTTTTTTTTTAAAAGGAGGAAAAGGTATTTGTAATGCTTTTTGGTATGTGTACACAAATGTTTTGCCTTTCCGTTCTATTTTTAACCGAAAAGGGGTGGTTTCACGTGGTGAGGATTTACTTGAAATCTGCAGCATGCATTAACCACTTGCCTACCGGGCATTTTCATCCCCCTTCCTGCCCAGGCCAATGTTCAGCTTTCAGCGCTCTCACATTTTGAAATAACAATTGCGCGGTCATGCTACACTGTACACATAGGACATTTTTATCATTTTTTTAAAAACACAAATAGAGCTTTTTTTTGGTGGTATTTAATCACCACTGGGGGGTTTTATTTTTTGCTAAACAAATGAAAAAAAGACAAAAAAAAAAAAAAAATGTTTTTCATAATTTGTTATAAAATTTTGTAAACAGGTAATTTTTCGCCTTCACTGATGTGTGCTGCTGAGGCTGCAATGGTGGGCACTGATAAGCTGCACTGATGATGAGGCACTAATATGCAGCACTGATGAGGCTGCACTGATAGGTGGCACTAATATGCTGCACTGATAGAGGGCACTGCTGGGGCACTGATAGGCTTCACTGATAGGTGGCACTGATGATGAGGCACTAATTTGCTGCACTGATAGATGGCACTGCTGGGGCACTGATAGTCTGCACTGATGTTGTCCAATTTTCAGCCAACAAATGTTGGATGGCAGGCTATTAAATTTTCGGCGGACAACGGTCTGTTGTCAGATTTTCCTATCGTCTGTACACAAGTCCGTCACACAAAAGTTGAAAGTACAAAACACTCATGCTCGGAATCAATGCTCACCAAACACGACATTAGCAGAAGGGGCTCCAAAGGGCGGCGCTCAAGAGCTGAAATTCCACATAGTACGCCACTACGTTCGTGTTTGTTGGCCGACAATTGTGTGCCGTTAGTATGCAAGACAAGATCCTGGCACACGCCCTCCGGACAAAAGTCTGACGCTCGGTTGGCCAACAATCGGATCGTGTGTATGAGGCTTAAGGGTCATCCGGGTGGGTGTACATTGGTTTTACCCAGAAGATGAATGATCTCACAAGTTGCACAGTATGATGGGGATTCTATTCTCTGATCCTCTGCAGTGGGAGGCCAGCGATGTCCGGGCGCACGTGTCCCTCTGCAGCCGGGGATTGTAATGCGATTACACCAGCTGTACTATTCACAATCTACATAAGAAGAGCCTCTTACCTCAACACAGCCGGTGAGCTCAACATTGTCTGATAGACAGCTGAGAGGCTGAGAAAAGTGACAGTTCTTGTATAACCTTCACCATCGCCCTCTGTGGATGGAGATACAGAAGGTCTGCTTAGAAAGCATCACACACTCATTTTTATTGTATTGTTTTCTCAGATGATACATTGTGGCCGGCAGTGGCGGCTGGTGCTCAAAATATTTTTTGGGGGGCCCAAACAAACTGAAAAATACTGAACCCCCCCCCCCAATCAATTGCAGCCTCACTGTGCCCATCAAACGCAGCCACTGTGCCCGTCATATTCAGCCACTTGTGCCCGTCATATTCAGCCACTTGTGCCCGTCATATTCAGCCACTTGTGCCCGTCATATGCAGCCACTTGTGCCCGTCATATGCAGCCACTTGTGCCCAAACGCAGCCACCTGTGCCCATCATTTGCAGCCACTGTGCCCACTGACCCCCCCACTCACGGCTCTGGCAGCACCCAACCCCACCCCCGCACGGCTCTGGCGATAGCACACACCCCCACCCCTCCCAAGCAGGGCTTTGGCAACACCACAGCAGCTCCTCCACTTCTCTTCCTAAGCACCAGGCACCCAATAGGGTGGCCTGGCGCTTTAGCCAATCAGGAAACAGGTCTGCCGCCCTGCCTCCTGATTGGCGGGCAGGAAGGTTAGTGTGAAAATAGCAAAAATTAATTCGCTATCGTCACACAATTGGGGGGGGGGGGGGGGGGGACGATCAGGGCGCACCGAGCCCACCCTATTTTGAAGCCTCTGGCTCTAATCAGGTGCTTCAAAAAGTACCACCCCCGCCATAGGAATCCATGCGTCCGGAGTCCTGAAAGGGGCCGGGCGCATGGATTGGGGGGGGGCTGCGCCCGTGTGCCCACAGTGCACAGGCCACCAGGCCCTCTGCTCCTTATCAGTGAGGTCCTTTATTTGTGGGTTATAGTTTATATTAAACCCAATCACTAAAACCTCCCGTACGCCCTAACATTAGAGAGCATCTCCAGGCTCAGTCTAGTTTTTTGTAAGGAAGGGCTAGAGCGGCATTTCTCAACGTTTTGCACATGGAGGAACCCTTAAAATAACCTCCAGGAATCTGGGAACCTCTGCTGGTAATTATTACATCTACAGCTCACAGAACAATGAGCTGAGGATAGAAGAATCAATAATAGATGTGAAGTACTCGGGTATTTGCACCCCGGGCTGCTCCATCCAAGAACATTATTTACAATAATAATATTAAAATAAATAGTAAAAATCTTAATGGTCAGAAAAAATGTGAACCATAAAAATTGCAGTGCCCATTTACACTGGTGATCAGTTGGTGGTGGTCAGTGTCGTGCCCCATTACATTCATGGTCTGTACCTCTCTTACATTGGTGGTCAGTGTCGTGTCCTTTTACATTCATGGTCAGTGTAGTATCTAATCTTACATTGGTGGTCAGTTTTGTGCCCCCTTACATTCAGGGTCTGTGCTCCTCTTACATTGGTGGCCAGTGTAGTGGCTGTGCCCCCTTCACATTGTAGGTCAGGGGCCCCTTTACCTTGGTGGTCAGTGTCTTTCCTCCCTTTACATTGGTGATCAGTGTAGTACCCACCTTACATTGGTGGTCAGTGTCATGCCCCCTTACATTCATGGTCAGTGGCCCTTTAAGTTGGTGGTCAAGTCTGTACCCCCCCCCTTACATTGGTGGTCAGTGTCGTGCCCCCCTTAACTTAGTGGTCAGTGTCATGCCCTTTTACATTCATTGTCAGATGCCCCTTACATTGGTGGTCAGTGTCTGTGACCCCTTTACATTGGTGGTCAGTGTAGTAGTACCCCCCTTACATTGGTGGTCAGTGTCATGCCACCTTCACATTTTTGGTCAGTGGCCCCTTACATTGGTGGTCAGTGTAGTACCCCCTTTATATGGTTGGTCAGCGTCATATCCCCTTACATTCATGGTCAGTGGCCCTTTACGTTGGTCAAAGTCTGTGACCCACTTACATTGGTGGTTCGTGTCTATCCCCCCCTTCACATTGGTGGTGTCATGCCCCCTTATATTAATGGTCAGTGGCTCTTTACGTTGGTGCTCAATGTCTATGACAGCACCATTACATTGGTGCTCAGTGTAGTACCCCCCTTACATTGGTGGTCAGTGTCATGCCACCTTCACATTTTTGGTCAGTGGCCCCTTACATTCGTGGTCAGTGTCATGCCACCTTCACATTTTTGGTCAGTGGCCCCTTACATTGGTGGTCAGTGTCTGTGACCCCTTTACATTGGTGGTTAGTGTAGTGTTCCCCTTTACATTGGTGGTCAGTGTCATGTCACCTTCACATTTTTGGTCCTGGCTCCTTACATTGGTGGTCAGTGTAGCACCCCCCCTCATATGGTTGGTCAGCGTCGTATCCCCTTACATTCATGGTCAGTGGCCCTTTACGTTGGTCAAAGTCTGTGACCCCCTTACATTGGTGGTCCGTGTCTATCCCCCTTCACATTGGTGGTCAGTGTCATGCCCCTTTATATTAATGGTCAGTGGCTCTTTACGTTGGTGCTCAATGTCTATGACCCCCCCATTACATTGGTGCTCACCGTAGTGTCCCCCTTACATTGGTGCTCACCGTAGTGTCCCCCTTACATTGGTGCTCACCGTAGTGTCCCCCTTTACATTGGTGCTCAGTGTAGTGGCTGGAATGAAACCAGACATTTAACCCAGAAGACTGGCGGCACCTAGTGGTGGCCGGGAATTACTGCCAGGGACAGCTCCATGTTGGAGGTGATCATTGCAGCAAAAGCAGCTTCGATTTTTTACTATTTCCAGGTATCTTTTATTCTTTAAATTAGAGTTCCTCTTCAAATACTTATTTATGTGGTTTCTCATTGTATAGCATTTCCCTGTTATTCCATATAGGAAGTTTTCCATGTGTTCAGTTGTATTTTTTTACCTTTTCATCTCCATTTTTAAAGAAGCATTGCCAGCAAGTTAACACACATCTCTATTAAACACAGAAGCCTGTGTGCCCATCACACAAAATACAGATAATGGGGTATAAGAAACCTATTAATGCACGCCAGCCAAAAACACAAGTCTTCTTCTACGTGAATATATTGGGTAAAAGTAGAAATTGCTCCAGCTGGCCACAACCTAACCCAGGTATTGTAATATTCTGGGACTATCTAATGCTTTTATGGGCTGATGGGACACATTACGCCTGGTTTATTCCAATAGAAGAGTACGCCTGTGACCGGGGACAGGCTGTTAGTAGCAGCATGGGGTGCAAAGAGGATTTATGGCCATGAAGCTCTTCAATCATTTGATTAACAAAGAGCTCTCTGCAAGGATCCTAATCCACCGCGACCAAAACAAGTCAGACGACAAACAGAGGGCAGAGGGGGATTAATTAGACCACCTTATATTATATCCCCGGGCTAATTAAAACTCTCAGCCTACATTGTGATACGACCGGATTTACCTGTAATCTCGCCGTGTACAGAATAACAGATTACGTCTGATCTGGGACCGCTCTGATGACTTTTGAGGGGCCTGCAATAAGGAACAGGGAAATGCTGTGGGCACGATAAAGAGCACCTGTCTATATAACAGAAATGCTGTGAAGGAGGGGTCAGGGCTTGGGTATCTTTTTTTTTTCACCAAATGTTTTGCTATGACAGGTTCTCTTTAATGAACTATCAGGGCTCTATTAGACCCCCCGTTGTTTCACCTGCTGGCCATTGAAGCTAATGGTGTGCAGATCATGCTCCTTTAGCCCCCTTTCACACTGAAGGCGGTTTAAAGGCGTTTTAGCGCTATAAACGGCGCCTGAACACCTGAGTGCTTTCACACTGAGGCGGTGCGCTTGTGGGACGTTACAAAAAGTCCTGCAGGCAGCATCTTTGGGGCAGTTTGGGAGCACTGTATACAGCACTCCTAAATCGCCCCTGCCCATTGGCATGCATGGGCATCGCTTCCGAAGCGCCTAGGAAGTGCCACAACACGGGCGGTTTCGACCCTTTCTTTGGCCGCTGAAGCTAGTGGGGATTACCGCTAAAGCGGCATGGCCCCAGTGTGAAAGTATCCTTAACTTGCTCAACCACAGCAGCTGGGGAATGGGACAGCCGAAATTGGAAGTGACGTAACGTGTAAGGAGGTGATGTCAATGAGCAATGGTATTGCTCAGAATGGCCCCGAACCTCCTCTTATGGGGTCCCCCTCCAGCACTCTACTCTCCTCCCTCTTCTGTGTCTGCCCCCCCATAGCTAGCCGCTTGCTATAGGGCCAGAGGTGCAGGCTCATTCCTGAGCTGGGCTGTGTGTATCTATAGACACACACACACACACACCGTGGTTTGGCTCCACCCCCACTCTCTGCTCACAGCATTTGACTGACAGTAGCAAGAGCCAATGGCTCCTGCTCCTGAATGAACATCCTGTGGGGAAAGAGAGTGGAGAAGATCTGCACCCAGGCACAGCGCTGGATCAATACAGGATTCGGGTCATTTAAAAAATTTTTTTTGGGGGGGGGGGGGGTATGGGATAGGGCACAGCAAGTGGCAAAACGTTTCTTACCATGATGCAGAGAATGCTTTAAGATTAAAAAAAAATAGTTTTAGCTTTAGAATCACTTTAATTTACAACACTGGGCCTTTGCCTTGCAATTAGAAGCAGTGTTATCAGCCTGCTGTAACAATTCCTTCAGTTGGCAATTAGGCTCCCTATAAAATCTTCACATGCCTTCTGCAGATCTGATAGGGAGCCCGACAACCAACTGAAGTAACGTTCACAGCAGGCTGACAACGCTGATGCTAACTGCAAGGCAAAGGCCAAGTTTTGTCCGCCTGAAACAGGAACTGTTGCTGTTATTGGATCTCCAACTAAGAAACCTTGCAAGAGATCCACAAGAAAACCATTTGCATAAGAAAACTAACCATATTGCCAAACATACGGATAAATACATTTTGATTTACCTACACTTTAACAGTTCATGGAACAAAACAATTTGAACAAGAAAGTGCCCCAGAAGATGTAATTTATGACGAAACGCGTAGGATGGATCCAATGGTTGTGACGTCATCACGGAATTGGAGTTTGGAAGCAGCCTGCTTCATTCCTGGGACCGGCTGGTTTCTTATATGTGCTGTCTGTTTTTAATACATGTGAGTACTTTGACTTATTTTAATAAATTTGGTCAAATTGTTCTGGTAAGCATGTTTAAAGTGATATTAAAGTCTTGCTTTTTTTTTGTTTAAAAATAACAAACATGTTATAGTTCCCTGCCCTGTGCAGTGGTTTTGCACAGAGCAGCCCAGATGTCAGCAGCTTGCTATGTGTGGGGGGGGGGGGACCCGAGCCAAGCTGCTGCTCTGTGTGTCCATTCAGACACGGAGGCTCAGCCCCACCCCCTCTCTGCCCTTATTGGCTCACTGACTTTGATTGGCAGCAGCGGGAGCCAATGGCGCCAGTTGCTGTGTCTCAGCCAATCAGGAGAAATAGTTCTGGACAATTGAGGCTCTTGCATCACTAACATCACTGGATCGAGATGGGGCTCAGGTAGGCATTAGGGGTGCTGTTGCACACAGAAGGAGAATATATATATCTATCTATATCTATAGCATTAGGATTAAAAAAAAAAAACAAAAACAAAAAAAAAACTTCTGACTTTAGAACCACTTTAACCCCTACCCGCTGACCACCCCTTTAACCGATTGCCAACCAGTTGCCGTTAATACACTGTGGCAGATTGGCTTGTTTCTGCAAATCGCTGTAGCTGTACGTCGGCTCTAACAGCTACAGTTGGCGTTCGCCTGCTGCACAGCGGGGGAGCCGATAAGCGCGGCCGCGTTACCCGCCGGCCAACCGCAATCGCTCCACAGAGAACCAGAACAGGGATCTGTCAATGTAAACAAACAGATCCCCATTCTGTCAGGGGAGTACAGAGTGATCATCTGTTCCTAGTGATCAGCAACAGCGATCTCTCTCTACTCCCAGTCAGACCACTCCCCCCACAGTTAGAAACACCTCCCAGGGAACACTTAACTCCTTGATCGCCCCCTAGTGTTAACCCCCTTCCCTGCCAGTGTCATTTATACAGTAATCAGTGCATTTTTTTTAGCACTGATCGCTGTATAAATGTCAATGGTCCAAAAAAAGTGTTAAAGGTGCCCGATCTGTCCACTGCAGTATCGCAGTCCCGCTAAAAATCGCAGATCACCGCCATTACTAGTAAAAAAATAATAATAAAAATGCCATAAATATATCCCTTATTTTGTAGACGCTATAACTTTTGCGTAAACCAATCAATATACGCTTATTGCGATTTTTTTTTACCAATATGTAGAAGAATACATATTGGCCTAAACTGATGAAGAAATAATTTATTTATTTTTTTTGTTTTTTTGTCTATTATAGCAAAAAGTGAAAAATGTTTTTTTTTTTTTTTTTTTTTCAAAATTGTCGGTCTTTTTGTTTATAGCGCAAAAAATAAAAACCGCAGAGGTGATCCAATACCACCAAAAGAAAGCTCTAGCGCAGCATTTGTTTATGCGAATTGTTTAGCCACTTGCCGATAGGCCGCCGTCCATATACTGCGGCAGGTCGGCTCTATTGCACGAAACGACGTACCTGTACGTCATTTCCTGCAATAGCCATCGGGGGTGCGTGCACTGATTGGCCAGAGCGGGAGCCAAATGGTGGGTCTGGCGGACGGGATGCCCGCCAGCCACCCGCGGTCGCGCCCCAGTGAGATAGAACGGCGGTCTGCCGATGCAAACAAGGCAGACCGCTGCTCTGTCAGGGATGAATACAGTGATCTTGTGTTCCTGCTAAGCAGGAACACGGATCTCTCTGTTCATCCAGTCAGTCCATCCTCCCCCCACAGTTAGAAAGCACCCCCCCTAGGGACACACCTAACCCTTTGATCGCCCCTCGTGTTAAAACCCTTATCTACCAGTGTCATTAGTACAGTGACAGTGCATAGTTGTAGCACTGATCACTGTAATAATGTCACTGGTTCCCAAAAAGTGTCAGTTATTATCCAATTTGTCCACGGGCAATGTCGCAGTCCTGCTAAAAATCGCTGATCGTCGCCATTACTAGTAAAAAAAATAAAAATTAAAAAAAAAAAGCCATAAAAATATCCCATAGTTTGTAGAGGCTATAACTTTTGCACAAACCAATCAATATATGCTTATTGGGATTTTTATTACCAAAAATACGTAGCAGAATACATATTGGCCTAAATTGATGAAGAAATTCTTTTTTTTTTTTTTACTTTTCTTTATTGGACATTTCATAGCAGAAAGTAAAAAATATTGTTTTTATTTTTTAAATCGTCTGTCTTTTTTTTTTTGTTTATAGCGCAAAAAATAAAAGCTGCACAGGTGATTAAACACCACCAAAAGAAAGCTCTATTTGGAAAAAAGGAGGTCAATTCTATTTGGGTACAACGTCGCACGACTGCGCAATTGTCAGTTAAAATAACGCAGTGCCGTATCGCAAAAGAAAATGGCCTGGTCATGAAGGGGGTAAGACCCTCTGGGGTTGAAGTGGTTAACCATTGAGGTCTATAGGTGTGCTAGCAGCTGGAATCTATTTCACCCATCAGCCCAATTACATTTCGATTTTTCATGGAATAAAAACAAATCAGATAAAAAGTACAAAATTATATTTTTATTTTTGGTAACAAACCATCACAAAGAACGTTATAACGCAGATAACAGTCCAATGTTGGTCTGTAGTAGTCGCGTGGTCACAAGAGTGAAGAGTGGTGGACCTTTATCAAGAGGAACTAAACAGAAACTCAAGCGCCTCTTCACCCTAGAGCAGTGGTTCTCAACTCCGTCCTCAAGTACCCCTAACAGGCCATGTTTTCAGGTTTTCCTTTATCTTGCAGAGGTGTTTTAAATCTGAGTCAATGGCTTGGTATTTTGGAGAGCTATTTTAAGAGAAATTCCCAAAACATGGGCCGTTGGGGGGTATTTGAGGACAGGTTTGAGAAACCACTGCCCTAGAGCACCATGGCCTGGCCAACACATGGGGGTTAATTTCCTAAAACTGGAGAGTACAAAATCTGGGGCAGCTCAGCTTCTAGGTTTTATTGTCAAAGCTTCATTGAACAAGCTGAAGTTAGAAGCTGATTGGCTACCATGCAGACCTGCACCAGATTTACACTCTCCAGTTTTAGTAAATCAACCCTCATGGATTCTAGTCTGACCGACTCAGTCATGGATAGGCAATGAAGTACTTAAAGGGTATGTCCACCTGAAGCTATTGTTTTGTGTTCTGTGTGAATACCAGTGAAAGGATTTCCTTGTTGTGTCTGTATCTCTCTCTTTTCAGATCAGAAGACTGGAGAATGTGGCACTGAAGCTAAGACGTCCATGCTTGGTCTATAGGCCATATTGGTGAGCCTTCAGCTGTGGGGGCGGAGCCTGGGAGGTCACCTGGTATAGCATGTAACATTAAAGCTAACCATGCAATACAACCTCCTTTAGATTTATCAAAACGATGAATTATCTGTGCCAAATCTAAACAATCCATTCCATTTGTATGTGTATTTGCAGGCCTCTTCATCAGTTGTGGGTAGGAGATTGTACAATCAGATGGGTATGGTCACCAGAAAGGAGCGGTGGGTGGACTGGCCCTTTGAGGTAAGCCCCGCTTATCGAATACTTGTATGATGGAGCTTGGTTAGATCAGTCAACCAACACGTTTAATGGCCACAGACTATCACACACTATGGGGTCTAATCATAAAACATTCGCTGGACGAATGATACACACATTTGACGAATTCTCCCCGTATTTTCTGTAATAGATGAATTCCTAAGATCGTCAGCCCCATCTAGTGGACAAAACACGGTAGGTTTTCTCCTTGAGGCATTTCAGAAAACTGATAGATTTTGTGCCACTAGAAGGAGCGGATGATCACACGAATAAATCTATTATAGACTGCATGAAGGTGTGTAGCATTTGTCCAACAAATGTTTTATATACAGATCCCCATACAGTGGAACCTTGGATTGCGAGTAACGCGGTTTTTACGATCGTTTCGCAATACAAGCTATTTATTTATTTTTTTAAATCCTGACTTGCTTTGCGAGCATTGTCTCACAAGAGAAGCAGGATTCAAGCCGCTGGGGTGTGCAGTACCGCATTTGGCCAGAGGTGTGGGGGGCGCTGGAGACACTCTGTTCCTGAGTGTCTCCAAGCATCTGCAGCGCCCCCCACACCTCTGGCCACATGCGGTACTGCATAGACAAGCAGTGGCTGTGGAACTAATTATCTGAGTTTCCATTGATTCCTATGGGGAAACCCGTTTTGATATAGGAGTGCTTTGGATTACAAGCATTCTTCTGGAACAAATTATGCTCGTAATCCAAGGTAATACTGTATCGCTAAAGTGGCAAAACAGGTTTGATTAACGGACTGTGCAAACCAACTTGTTACAGTAGCCCCTGTTCACAACGGTGCAACTTACAGGTCCAAATCACATGACAAGTCGCACCCTATTGCCGGCAATGCAACTGTTCAAATCGGTGGTGCAACGCCGACATCGCGGTGCCACATCGATTTGAAAAAAAAAATAGTTCCTGCCTTATTTGTAGCGACTTCGGGTGCAACTTGCATAGACATTGGTGCATGAAATCGCACAGATGTCAGCCAAGTCGCACTGACATGCGGCTTTGACATCGTGTGATTTCATGTGAAGTCGCGCGATTTCAAAGCCACATTCAGTGTGAATGAAAAGTATATCTGAAGCCAAAACTTGTTTTTTATTTTGGATGAAGTGATGAATGATAAAAAAAAATCACCAAACCAGGTTCTGTCATTGGCTGCCTCCTGTTGGGAAGATTTACTTACTGCTCCAGAAAAACAACAGGAAGGCGAACAAAAATCTCTACAAAGTGAGGGAAGCCGCTGTCCCCATTGAAAGGTTTTTCCTCCAATCCTGTCCCGGTGACAGCTGTAAAACTTTGGATTTCCCCCAATCACTTTCTGGACTGGTGACAATGATCAAAAAATAAAAAGAAGAGGGTGAAAATCTCCAGCAGGCACACACACAGCAATAAATACTTTGATTTTAATAAGAAATCGAACCCACACACTGTAATATTAGACTCCAAAGTAAGTTAATTGGGTTACAAGAGGCAACGTGTTTCGGGAGCCACACCTCACTTCATCAGGTCCAGAGAGTTATTGATCAGTGGGCTACTAAGGGCCCTTTCACACTGAGGCGTTTTTCAAACGCTTTAAAAAAGCACATTGAAAAACTCAAGAAAATGCTTCCCTTTAAAAAAATCAATGAATGTGTTCACACTGGAGCGGTGCGCTTCCGATGCGGTGGACAAAAAAAATCCTGCTTGCAGCATCTTGCCATGTTTGGGGAGCGGAAAAAAAAAAACCATCAAAAATGCGCCTTTTCATTGAAAGCGATAAAAAAAAATTAAAAAAATGCAGCAAAAACTCGTCCGAGTTTTTGGGGCAGTTTTTGAGTCACATCCTTTCAAAACTGGACCACAATCCTGGTAAAAATCGCATTTTTGCAGCGGATCAGTGTGAAAGTGCCCTAAATGCTGCACCTACCGGTTTGTTGTTGATAAACATCTTATATCACTATCCAAGTCTGCATACTAACTCGGCACAAGTGACAACGCTTTTCAGGGGCCACGCAGCTCTTTATCAGGGCCTACAAGAGATCAGAGGGCCGCTGAATGCTGCAACGATTTGTTGTCGGATACACATCATACATACATATCACTATCCAAGTCCGCATGAATAGATCACACATTTCCATAAGCACACTAACTGGGCTCAAGAGGCAACGCATTTTAGGGGCCACGCATTTTAGGGGCCACGCCGCTCTTCATCAGGGCCTACGAGAGATCAGAGGGTTGCTGAATGCTGCACCTGTTTGCTGTTGGATACACATTATATATAGATATATTGATATTGATTGATATAGATATATATATATATATATATATATATATATATATATATATATATATATATATATATATTTGTCCAATCTCATATTAACAGAAGCGCACTAACTGCTCAAGAGGCAATGCATTTCAGGGGCCACACGGCTCTTCTTCAGGGCCAGGGAGAAATTGGTCTGAGGGCTGCTAAATGCCACACCTGTTTGTTGTTTGATACACATCATACATATACAGTATATATCACTATCCAAGTCCGCATGAATAGCTCTCACATTTCCAGAAGTACACTAACTGGGCACAAGCGACAACACTTTTCAGGGGCCATACAGCTCTTCATCAGGGCCTACAAGAGATCAGATGGCTGCTGAATGCTGCACCTGTTTGTTGTTGGATACACATCATACATACATATCACTATATCTCACATTTCCATAAACACACTAATTGGGCTCAAGAGACAACACATTTCAGGGGCCACAACGCTCTTCATCAGGGCCAGAGAGATATTGATCAGAGGGCTGCTAAATGCTGCACCTGTTTGTTGTTGGATAGACATTATACATATATATATATATATATATATATATATATATATTATATATAAATGTATCACATATAAACCACTTTCCAAGTCCGCATGAATAGATCTCACATTGACATAAGCACAATAATTGGGTATAAGAGGCAACACATTTCAGGGGCCACGCAGCTCTTCATCGGGGCCTATGAGAGATTGATCGGGGGCTGCTAAATGCTGCACACTTGTTTGCTGTTTGATACACATCATACATATATATATAAAAATCACATTCCAAGTTGGCATGGATTTCACATTTTCATAAGTCCCGATAATCAGGGCCATGTATGCCTGCCGAAACGCGTTGGATCTTGTACCCAATTAATGTTTGGAATAAAACTTTACGTTGGACTCTAACATTCCAATGTGGCGCTTTCATTTCAGATTTACGCATTGTCTTTACATCCCCATGGTCTTCATGGTAGTTCCGCGATGCACAGAACGGTCCATATATCACCCAGATGCCCCACAGATACACTATCAGCACAACATCGATTAAAAATAAACGCCCATCGCTAAAGTATCACTTAGCAATAAATAATCGGCTGGGCTTCTAACCCCCTCACTACTTCATCCAAAAACTAAATAAAAAGTTTAAAAAGGTTAAAATTTTAGAACTTTGATGTGCTTTACTTGTAGCCATTTCATAAGATTATTATCATTTCACATGAAAGCAGCCTGTAGGTGGCAGTAAACATTTAGGTTTGTTCACTGCAGGGAATATAAATAACGTAGCTCCGGTTGTAGGCTGTGTCTCACCATACTGCACCATCATAAAGCGTATGTACAGTAAACTATAACAAGAAGCTTCTCTTATTTGCTCCAATGTGAGTCTTTTAAATAACCCATCAAAAGCAATTGTTATGTTTGATGGGTAATAAAAAAAAAAAAAAAAAAAAAAAACACTGCCAGAAATCATGGGAGCTAAAACTTCCTGTGTACTCTGTCTGTGCTGAATGTTATCAGTTATGTTAATCTCTGATGACTACAGAGTCATGTCCCTCTAGGTTATGGGTAATAGAAGAGGGACAGGGTTCTGAAGAAATATCTTGTTTCTGCCTAATACATTATAGTGAGTGAGTGTTGTCACCCTCGGACAGGAAGTGTCTTGCTGGCAGGATCACCTGGTGAAAATTAAAAGGGAAACAAGCCTGAAAATGGAAAATGAATACAGCCACCCACAGCGGAGGACTGGATGCAGAGCCAGATTTTAGGTCCTGATAGGACAGGTATGTGGAGACCTGTTCCCAGGAGGTGATGTCCCTACACCGAGGCCTGCAGGCAGCTCTTACAGACAGGTGGTCAGTTGACGGGTCATAGGATGGGCGCTCTTAGCACTCGTCTCTCAGTGCAGGAATCTCTTTCCGCAGAGTCTCTGCCAAGTCTGGGTCCGCTTCTCCCAACACCCCAACAAAACTGTTCACCTGCAAGTACAAAGAGAACATCAGCCAAAGCGGAACGCAACCAGTACCGGAAAATATCAGATTTCGGGCACAGAAAGTGACTTCTCACTACGGCAGGTTTACAGAAGTCAGTGCCATAAAAGTGTACCAGTAATGCTGCAGAGCACACAGCTTGGGGCGGCACGCAATCTTTGTTTTTTAAAAAAAGGGTTTAAAGTGGTTCTTCACCCTGTAGCTGCTGACTTAATAAAAGAACACTTACCTGTCCAGGAACCCAGCTCCGTCCTCACCAAGGCCAGTTCTCTGGCCCCGGCACCAGGATGTTAAAGTGGTTCTAAATGAAGAAGGTTTTTTTTT
Source organism: Aquarana catesbeiana (assembly GCF_042186555.1). Classification (NCBI taxonomy): domain Eukaryota; kingdom Metazoa; phylum Chordata; class Amphibia; order Anura; family Ranidae; genus Aquarana; species Aquarana catesbeiana. The sequence goes on from NC_133334.1 coordinate 26,737,913, forward strand.
TTTTAACCTTAATGCATTCTGTGCAATAAGGTATAAAACCTTCTGTGTGCAGGTCCCCCCCCCCCCAGCCCTGCTTTACACTTAGCTGAGCCTGATCTCGATCCAGCGATGTGCATGAGAGCAGCAGCTCTCTTTCTCCACAGTGGCTCAGAGACAGCACCAGGAGCCATTGGCGGGATCAGGTTATGGGTCCGAGCCACGCTGTGCATGTCAAGGGACACACAGCACAGTTTGGGTGTAGGCCCCCACAAGTGCCCCCATAGCAAGCGAACTGAGGGGGGACCAGGAGCGCCAGCAGGGGGCTGCTTTGTGAAAAACCATTCCACAGAGATAGTAAGAATGACATCTTTGTTATTTTTAACGACTTCCCATCTTCCCACCACTTTCAGTGGTTTTTATAGCCAGCGGTAGGCTCTCTTGTAATAGCAATCAGAGCGACTGATTAGCCGCTCAACTGCTATTACAAGCAGCGGGACGGGATGTCCATCTCCTCCCGCGGCTTGCTTGGGCTCGCCCGTCCGACCCAAAGCCGGCTGGCCGGACAGCCAAGCAAAGCCGGGATCAGCTTTGATCGGCTGTTCGTAATGGTATCCCGGAAGCAATGTAATAACATCACTTCCGGTTTACTCGAAACAATTGACGCAATTTTTAAAAAATTGAAAACTTTCAAAAACACAGATATTGGTGTTTTTGAAATGCTTTTAACTGCAGAGGAGGAATTTGGGGATCTTCTAGACCCCAGATCTCTCCATAAAGAGCAACTGTTGCATGCCTATTGCTGTCTCAGGGATGTTTAAATTCCTTGTGACAGCAATAAAAGTGATCAAAATGTTTTTTAAAGCAACAGTGTAAAAAAAAAAAAAAAAAAAAAAATAATAAAAAAAAAAAAAAAGAAAGTGCCATTTTAAAAAAAAAAAAAATTTTAAATCCCCCCCCGTCCTCCTGTGCAAATAACGTGCGACAAAAAAAACTAGCAGAACCCACCAATTTATTCTCTAGGGCCTCTGCTTTAACAAAAAATATATAAATGTTTGGGGATTCTAACTAATTTTCTAAAAAAAATACAGATTGTTACATGTGAACAAAAAGAGGCAAAAAAGCCGCGGATTGGAGGTGGTTAAAAAATAAAAAAACGTATCCTTTACAAATCACTTAAACTATGGGAAGCCAGCTGTGACTCCTTGTGGCTTCACAGCAGGCTTCCCACTGTGCATGTATGAGCAGCGCGGCGCTTTGTGAATGGTCCCACAGCTTTCTGGGACACGTCACCAGATGCGGGCACCCTTTAAAGCCGAGTTCAACCCAAAAGTGGAACTTTCGCTCACCTCCTGTGCCACATTTTGGCACCTTTCGGGGGGGGGGAGGGAGGAGCAGGAACCCATTTTTGACACCTTTCGGGGGGGAGGGAGGAGCAGGAACCCACTTTTTTTTTTTTTTTTTTTTTAAGAGAATGAGATTTTGGCACACAAGGCCAGGCAATTTTAAAATCCTCCCTTGGGGCTGTGCCTGCACTCCAAGGATTAACTGCTCATTTAGTCTAGGGGAGAGTCTTTGCATTTTACCTTACGCAATCCTCTGCTCCCCCAGCAGATGGCGCTCCCCCACGCTCCGGCAGTGGACTGTCCCCTTGGCGTTGTCTCATCCAATGCAGGGCAATTCAGGACCCTAGACCTCTGGAGAGTGGGGGGAGAAGACACTGGGGGGATCGCTCTAACAATGAGGAGGATCGGCAAAGTAGATCTTCTTTTCTATGTTCCCTAGACCTCAACAAGTATTTAACCCTTGCAGTGCCGGCACAGCCTCAAAGCAAGGGATGATTTCTAAGTTTCTCAGAGTTGGGCTTTAATGAGTTATAAACCGGAAATACTTACGGAAAGAGAATAGAGGGGGAGCAAGTTGCGAAGAGCACACAGACACTTCTCCTTGGTAACGTACCCGTGTTTGAGTGCCTCTAATATGTTCTCCTGGAGAGAGAAAATATAAAGAAATAAATAACATAACACCCGACCCTTATTAAAGCTGAATTCCAGGAATCAGCAACTTTGCATAAAGTGCAGGCGCACTACAAGTTCAGTCAAATTAGGTGCATGTCACCCCCCGGACTTACCTCTATTACTTATATGTGACAGGTTTTTTGCACTTCTGGAGGATACAATCCGGCTGTGAGAGGAGAGAAGCATGCACACAGCAGCTATGTCCGTCCCTCCCCTATGCTGCCCATTCACAGAAGCCTTTGTACTTTGTGAATGAGTTCACATAATACAAAGGCTTCAGTGAATGGGCAAGAGGAGGAGACGGGCGGGCATAGCAGTTCTGGTGAAGACTCTTGAAGGAACAGAGACCACAGTGAGCAACCATGGAGCTCTGGAAGTTATCTTCTTGGAGCACAATAAACCTGTCAGATGTGAATAATGGAGATAAGTCTATAAGGCAGCAGGCACCTCGTTGAATTGACACTAAAGGTTCATTTTTTTCTTTTTTAAAATAACAAACATGTCACAGCTCCTCTGTGCAGCTCGTTTTGCACAGAGTGGCCCCGAACCTGCTCTTCTGGGGTCCCTCAGTGGCTCTCTCGGCTCCTCCCCACATTAGATAACCCCCTGGGAGAAGCGCTCTCCCGGGGGTTACCTTGCAGGCGCGCTCCCGAGTCCGGCATTCGGTGTCCATAGAGGCCGAATGCAGGACTCGGCCCGCCCCCCCGCGTCACTGGATTTGATTGACAGCAGCGGGAGGCAATAGCTGTTATGCTATCAATCTATCCAATCAAGAGCCGAGAACCCCGGGCAGAGAGAGAGCGCATCCCCGTGGGACAAGTTTGAGGGTTCAGGTAAGCAAAACAGGGGGGCTGGGGGGCCGGTCACTGACAGGTATTTTTTTACCTTAATGCATAGGATGCATTAAGGTGAAAAAACACAAACCTTTACAACCCCTTTAACTCATGGTAGGCCAGCAGTTTTTACAAAGTAGCTGCATTCCTGAGATTCAGCTTTAAAGGTGAAAGATATAAAGGGATTGTGGCAGATAAAATCATAAGCTAAAAGTGTGTGTTCTACATAAGGCCATAAATTAAAGTGTAACGAAACTCAATAAACAAAAAGTTAATTTATTGTAGCTTACCAATCATTGTATGCCGTGGCTGCATTCGTTTTCTTTTTCCAGGCTTGAATTTTCACCTAATGATCAGCCAGTAACACACCTCCTGTCTTAGGGTGGCTACATTCACTCCTCCGCTGCATTTATGAATGAGGAATGTGGGCTCCCTTGGACATCAGCATTGTCAATCAGTGAGTAGGGTGGGGTTGGATGGACTATTATGCCCCGTACACACGGTCGGACATTGATCGGACATTCCGACAACAAAATCCATTGTTTTTTTCCAGCGGATGTTGGCTCAAACTTGTCTTGCATACACACGGTCGCACAAAGTTGTCGGAAAATCCGATCGCGCAACATAAAACACGTACGTCGGGACTATAATCGGGGCAGTAGCCAATAGCTTTCGTCTCCTAATTTATTCTGAGCATGCGTGGCACTTTGTCCATCGGATTTGTGTACACACGATCGGAATTTAACCTCCCTGGCGGTATGATTATTTCGGATTTTAGGTGCTGAAAGCGGTACAATTATTTTGCATGGAAATTTGGCGTTTTATATTGTAGGTCTGTAAATCTTAACAATAACACACTTAAATCTGTCCAAACCAGAGTCTAGTAGATATCCCGGGTATGATCAAGTTTGAAACACAAAAACATAAATTATAATATAATAAATAAAAATAAATAATTAAAAAAAAATTTAAAAAATAGTAATAAAATAAATTTCCCCACAATTCACTATCGCTCAATTCTGCAAGTGTTCTAATTTACTATCGCTGTTTTCTAGCTGGTCTAAAGCCACTTTTGACGTAAAGGGACACTTTTTGGTTGCTATGGACAATCTCCAGTTTCCAGGCAGAAAGAACAGGATATATAATATAAAACTGCATGCAGGGCATGGGCCAGAGCACTGGGGACAAAAGGGATGTGAAATCATTTCATACAGTACTGTAATCTGTAAGATTACAGTACTGTATGTGTTATGATTTTGACAGTTTTTTGAATTTGCCGCCAGGCTCCGCCCCCGTGCGTCGCGCCGCTCGCAGGGAACGGAGCCTGGCACGGAGAGGCTTCGGAGGAGGACGGAGCCCTCGGACACTGCGGGGGACATCGCAGGATCCCGGGGACAAGGTAAGTAAAGCCGCCCCAGGATCCTGCAATGCGATCCCGAGTGTGGCTCGGGGTTACCGCTAATGGTACTGAATTTTAACCCCGAGCCACACTCGGGAAAACCGCCAGGGAGGCTACAGGATCGGATTTTGTTGTCGGAAAATTTTATAGCCTGCTCTCAAACTTTGTGTGTCGGAAATTCCGATGGAAAAAGTCAGATGGAGCCCACACACGATCGGAATTTGCGACAACGAGCTCCGATCGCACATATTCCGTCGGAAAGTCCGACCGTGTGTACGGGGCATTAGATTTAGATGGACTTTACATAAGTGACTAACAACATGAAGCTTAACTCCAGCTCACACTTATAAAGCAGTTAGACCCCTTTCACACTGGAGGCGTTTTTCAGCCGCTAAAGGGCTAAAAATGGCGCCTGTAAAGCGCCTGAAAAACGCCTCCCCTGCAGCCCCAGTGTGAGAGCCTGAGTATCTTTACACTGGGGCGGTGCGCTGACAGGACTTTAGAAAGTCCGCCGCTGCCCATTGAAATGAATGGGCACTGCTGCCGAAACGCCTGCAAAGCAATTTGCCAGCTGCGCTTTTCTGGCGCATTTAATCCTTTCTTCGGCCGCTAGCGGAAGTTAAAAGCGCTCCGCTAGCGGCCGAAAAGCGCCACTAAGACTTGCGAAGTGGTGCCAGTGTGAAAGGGGTCTTACAGCAATGGTCTTTTTTCCCTCTTTTGGGATAAAGGTTTTACATAAATAAATAAAAGCTGATCATTGTAAGTATCCCTTTAACTTGTGTTGAATGGGGAAGCCTACACACTGGACCAGTCGAATTTCGATCCGTGTATGGCCAGCTTCAGAGTGGCTTGTAGGGCGTTCTGATAGCTTTGTTATGATAACTGACTTTATCTTTACTAACTAAAGGGAGCATGAAAAGTGACAGAACAGGGGATGAATGAAGAAGGCCAGTAAGGCCGGCCAAAGACGGAACAATTTTTTTTCCTGCAGCCACAGGTTGTAGGAAAGAAAATCGCTCGATTCCCCCATCAACACAGTCAGTGTTGAGGGGGCGATCCCTTCTGCAGAGTCATTGTGTTCTCCTGGCGGAGAAAGCTGTCTTCACTGGGAGAATACAGCGATTATTGCTAGTGGCTATAACAGCCGCTAGCAATAATCGCATGCAAAATCCGGCAGGCTGGTTGTACCCAAGTTGATCGATCATCTTGGGTACATTCAGCCTGCCCATAGATGGTTCGAATCTCAGCCATGAACTGGCTGACATTTGAACAGTCTATGGCCAGCTTAAAGCGGAGTTCCACCCAAAAGTGGATCTTCCGCTTATTTGCTTCCTCCCCCCCGCTCCGGTGCCACATTTGACTTCTTTCAGGGGGGAGGGGAAAACGGGTACCTGTTTTTGACAGGTCCCTGTCCCCACTTCTGGTAGACGGCGCCATCCCTCGGAAGTTCCGCCCCGCCGTCCTCCTTCCACCGCGCCAAGTAGGGAACCATCTGTGAAGCCGAAAAGGCTTCACTGCTGGGTTTCCCTTAGTGGAGACCCCCAGGGATTCGATCCGAAGATCAGCTGGGGGTGCTGACATCGCAGGCTCCTGGGACAGGTAAGTGTCCATATATTAAAAGTCAGCAGCTACAGTATTTGAACCAGCTGAAGTTTAAAAACTTCCCCTGCAAGGCAATGTCATAATGTGTTAGTATGCACCGCATACTAGCACATTATGCAAGACTTACCTTAACCGCTTGCCGACCAGCCGCCGTCATACGGTGGCAGGTCGGCACGATCCCGCGAACCGTCGTAGCTATACAACGGCGATTGGGATAGTAGGCGCGCGCGCTGCACTGTGGGGGTACCGATGCTCATGGCCAAAGGTCGCGAGCAATCGCGGGCACCACAGACAGAACAGGGACGCGTGTGTGTGTGTGTAAACACACAAATCCCTGTTCTGTTCGGAGTGACAGATCATGTGTTCCTAATAGCTAGGAACCACGATCTGTCATTTCCTCTAGGTCAGTCTCCTCCCCCTACAGTTAGAAACACACACAGGGAACACATTTAACCCCTTGATCGCCCCCTGGTGTTAACCCCTTCCCTGCCAGTGACATTTTTACAGTAATCAGTGCATTTTTATAGCACTGATCGCTGTATAAATGCCAATGGTCCCAAAAAAGTGTCCGATCTGTCGGCCATAAAGTCGCAGTCCCGATAAAAATTGCAGATCACCGCCATTACTAGTAAAAAAAATAATAATAAAAATGCTATAAATATATCCCCTATTTTGTAGACGCTAGAACTTTTGCCAAAATCAATATACGCTTATTGCGATTTTTTTTTTTAACCAAAAATATGTAGAAGAATACATATCGGCCTAAACTGAGGAAAAAAATAGCTTTTTAAAAAAAAAAAAAGGGGGATATTTATTACAGCAAAAAGTACAAAATAGTGTTTTTTAAAAAATTGTAGCCCTTTTTTGTTTATAGCGCAAAAAATAAAAACCGCAGAGGTGATCAAATACCACCAAAAGAAAGCTCTATTTGTGGGGAAGAAAGGACGTCAATTTTGTTTGGGCGCAACGTCGCTAGACCGCGCAATTGTCAGTTAAAGCGACGCAGTGCCGAATCGCAAAAAATGGCCTGGTCATTTAGCAGCCAAACCTTCCGGGGCTAAAGTGGTTAAAACAAAGCCCTCCAACAGCACGCTGTCACCGCTGAAGGTGCTTTCATCTTCACCCAGTCTTCCTTCCTGGTTCGTGGCCTCTGGCTACATGAGTGGCCAGGGGCGTGATGTTACTCCGGTATGCCACCGTTCACGGTACAGGCCCTGAAGGTCGGGCACAGTATGCCGGACCTTCAGAGCGTATGTCACCAGCTGCATGCAGTGTAAATATCTCCTAAACTGTGCAAGTTTAGGAGATATTTACAGTGCCTACAGGTAAGCTTTATTATAGGCGTAGGTACAAGTTGAAAAAGTGGGTTTACGATCGATTTAACAATTGGACATGATTGGCCACCATCTTTTAAAAAAGATTTGTAGAAATAAAATGTCTTTACAAAAAGCACATTTTCATCACTGCAGCACTTGACAGTCCTCTTCTGTGTGTCATGGTTCCTGTGAGGCTCAGGATGTGGTGCACATAAAGATTCAAACTTGGTGACACCCATATAGTTTTAAACATCCAATAGTGTGCAAAAGTTTCAGGCAGGTGTGAAGAAATGCTGTAAAGTAAGAATGCCTTCAAATAATATAGATTTTAATTGTTTCTCTTTATCAATTTACAAAATGCAAAGTTCGTAAATGAGCAGAAGAAAAAAATCTAAATCAAATCAATTATTGGTGTGACTACCGTTTGGCTTCAAACCATCATCAATTCTTACACTTGCACACTTTACACACTTGCACAAAGTCAGGTGTATAATTAACCAATTACAGTGGAACCTTGGATTACGAGCATAATCTGTTCCAGGAGAATGCTTGTAATCCAAACTATATCAAAGCGAGTTTCCCCATAGAAGTCAATGGAAACAAAGATAATTAGTTCCGCATTTACTTCTATTACATGCAATACCGAATGTGGCCAGAGGTGGGGGGGGTGCCAGAGAGCCTCGGAAATACTCGGGGACAGCTCGGCTTAACTCGGAAAGGCTCGGAAACTGAGTATTTCCGAGTGATTCTGAGTGTTTCCGAACCGTTCCGAGTGTCCCCGGCTCCCCTGCACCTCTGGCCAAATGCGGCACTGCACACCCCATTAGCTTGAATTCTGCTTGTTTTGCAAGACAACACTGGCAATCCGGGTCAATTTTTTTGAAAGTTGCTCGTCTTTCAAAACGTTCGTTAACCGTGTTACTCGTAAGCCAAGGTTCCACTGTATACCAAATCAGGTGCTAATGATCATCAATTTCATATGTGGGTTGAAACACAGTCATTAACTGAAACAGAAACTGCTGTGTAGGAGGCTGGGTGAGGAACAGCCAAACTCTGCTATTAAGGTGAGGTTGTGGAAGGCAGTTTGATGTCACAGCTCAACACCATGGCAAGACTGAGCACAGCCACAAGACACAAGGTAGGTATACTGCAACAGCAAGGTCTCTCCCAGGCAAGGATTCCAAAGCAGACTGGGGTTTCCAGATGTGCTGTTCAAGCTCTTTTGAAGAAGCACAAAGAAACGGGCAGCGTTGATGAGCGTAGATGAAGTGGTCGGGCGAGGAAACATAATGCAGCAGATGAAAGACACATCATGCTTACTTCCCAACCGCGATAGAAGATGTCCAGCAGTGCCATCAGCACAGAACTGGCAGAAACCAGACATCTATTGTATAGAAAAGTCTAGCCACAAGTGGTCTTAATGGAAGAATTGCGGCCAAAAAGCCAAACCTCCGACATGGAAACAAGGCTGAGCGACTCAACTATGCAGGAAAACATAGGAACTGGGGTTCAGACAAATGGCAGCAGGTGCTCTGGACTGATGGGTCAAAAATGTGAAATATTTGGCCGTAACAGGAGGCAGTTTGTTGGTGAAGGGCTGGACACAATAATGAGTGTCTGCAGCCAACCGTGAAGCATGGTGGAGGTTCCTTGCAAGTTTGAGGTTGCATTTCTGCAAATGGAGATTTGGTCAGGATCAATGGTGTCCTCAATGCTGAGAAATAATGGCAGATACTTCTCCCATCATGCCATACCATCAGGGAGGCGTGTGATTGGCCCCAAATTTATTCTGCAACAGGACAACCACCCCAAACATACAGCCAATGTCATTAAAAACTATCTTCAGCGTAAAGAAGAACCAGGAGTCCTGGAAGTGATGGTTTGGCCCCCAAAGAGCCCTGATCTCACCATCATGGAGGCGGTCTGGGATGGCATGAAGAGACAGAAGGATTTGGGACAGCCGACATCCACAGAAGATCTGTGCTTAGTCCTCTAAGATGTTTGGAACAACCTACCTGCCGAGTTGATTGATTTGATTTGGATTTCCCTTTCTGTTCATTTACTTTCCATTTTGTTCATAGTTTATTTTGATCAATTAACACTTTTATTACTGAAAGCATTCTTCATTTACAAAAAATTTAACACCTGCCTCAAACTTTTACACCGTAGTGTACTTTAAAAGAGAAGTGCCACCTTTGTTAGCTGTTTGAGGATATTGGAGAGGAATTCACAGCAGACGTCCTTCAATATCTTCAGATGGAAATCCTCTTCAATGGCCGCTTCTCCAGTATCACCTCGAGCATGGCGTTTGTCGCTGCTCTTCCGACCACAGACCTCCAAGTTCTCCAGAATTCGGGTGAGGCTGTTTATTAGGGGGAGATCTGCAAGAGAAAAATAAAAATTCTCGTTGTTGGGCTTCTTCTATACAGTGACGCCCACGGGTGGGAATTCAGTGGTGCCACGACAGTGCAGTCACAGCTCAGGAGTAAACGGGCAGACTATGCTGCCAACACCAGGTAGACCGCCAGCCATTAGGTCAGGAATGCCACAAACAGCAAGTGACATCAGACAGGTTCAGCTGAATGTATGCAATATTTTATACCTTTTCTTGTTTCCTCCTAACAATGGGTGAAAATGGGTACAGACCTTGGATTACGAGCATAATCCGTTCCAGGAGAATGCTTGTAATCCAAAGCACTCGCATATCAAAGAGAGTTTCCCCATAGAAGTCAATGGAAACGAAGATAATTTGTTCCGCATTGACTTCTATTACATGCAATACCGCATGTGGCCAGAGGTGGTGGGGGGGGCGCCGGAGAGCCTCGGTAATACTTGGGAACAGCTCGGCTGAGCTCGGAAAGCCTCGGAAACACTCGGGAACGGAGTATTTCGGAGTATTTCCGAATGGCTCCGAACCGTTCCGAGTGTCTCCGGCGCCCCCGCACCTCTGGCCAAATGTGGTACTGCACCGCCCATTAGCTTGAATTCTGATCGTTTTGCGAGACAACACTCACAAACTGAGTCAGAATTTAAAAAAAAAAAAAGTTGCTCGTCTTTCAAAGCGCTCGTTAACCGTATTACTTGTAAACCAAGGTTCCACTATATATTATTTCTTCTTTTTTTTTTTAACCACTTTCATACCGCAGGCTTTCATATGACGTCCTCGGCTTTCAGTGGTGATATCTGAATGATGCCTGCAGCTATCATCCAGATACCATTTTTTTCAGCGGGCGATTCCCTACACCATAGGATGATCATAGCGGCAGTTTAGCCCAGGGATCCTCAAACTGCGGCCCTCCAGCTGTTACAGAACTACACATCCCATGAGGCATTGTAAAACACTGACATTCACAGACATGACTAGGCATGATGGGATTTGTAGTTCCTGAACAACTGGAGGACTGTAGTTTGAAGACCCCTGGTTTAGCCGCTTGATCGTTCTTACCGGTGACAGGAGAGGACGCCTCCCGCCACCCCTCCGGGCTCTCCAATGTGATCGGGGACTCGGAGAAGGAATCCACCAGTGCAGGAAGGAAGCCATAGAGAAAACCGAGGGACAGATGGTCTCCAACAATCTCTGACTCTCGGAGGCCCGGGAGCGACGTTACGATGTCAGGTCCGGGCCGCCGGAAGTAAACAAAGCCGAAATCTTGGCTAGAAAGCAACAGATCGTTCATTTTATTATTTTTTGATCTGATGCTTTCCAGCCTGGAGGAGAGATGCGGGGGTCTCATAGACCCCGCATCTCTCCCTAAAGAGGACCGATCATGCACTATTACCATTTCAAGGGATGTTTACATTTCTTGTAATAGGAATAAAAATGAGACAAATTTTTTTTAAAAGGGGGGGAGTGTAAAGTAAATAAAACAAACCATGAAAAAAATTAAAGCCCCCCCCCCTCTCCGCCAGCTCGCGCGCAGAAGAAAACGCATACGTAAGTCGCGCCCGCATATGTAAACGACGTTCAAACCACACATGTGAGGTATCACCACGAACGTTAGAGTGAGAGCAATAATTGTAGCCAAAGATCTCCTCTTGAACTCTAAACATGTAACTTTTAAAAAAATTTAAAGCATCGCCTATGGAGATTTTTAAGCACTGAAGTTTGGCGCCATACCACGAGTATGCGCAATGTTAAAGCGTGACATGTTAGGTATCCATTTACTCGGCGTAACATGATCTGTCACATTATACACAAAAATTGGGATAACTTTACGGTGTTGTTTATCCCAGGAAAAAAAAAAAAAAAAAAAAAAAATCGCATTTGAAAAATTACTGCGCAAATACCATGTGACATAAAAATTTGCAACGGCCGCCATTTTATTACCTAGGCCTAGGGTGTCTGCTTAAAATATTTAAATATTATATATATATATATATGTTTGAGGGTTCTGAGTAAAAAAAAAATTATGATTTTCACATGCAGAAGAGGAGTGCTGAAATTGGCATGGTATGGAAGTGGTTAATGATAGAACTGTTTATGATACATGGTGCACAAAGAAAACTAAAAAGTTCACCCAACTTGGGTTTTACATCCATTTTACATTTCATATCATAAGCGCCCTCTTGTGGCTGTTAAAAGACCTACCCTTGCAATGAAATCTAGATCCTATAGCCAGTTTTAGCTGTACTTCCATCAAAGCCAAGTCAAATCCAAAACCAAAAATGGAATATATTGTAGCTTACCATATTAACAATAATTATTATTATTATTATTATTGTTAATATTTTATATATATCATCAAGCTGCGCTGATCATTATTTACTTTATACCATTTAAGTGCATTTATACACTTTTAGATCTAGCTGCAACTTATCCGATTAGCATATATTCACTTTGATAGCGCAAAGGATCTTACTTACATTTATCGTAGCTTACCAGTCTTTCGATGTTGGTGTCTGCATTAGTTATTTCATCTGCTAAACCTACCAGTAACACTTCCTGTCTTAGGGTGGCAAACGCTCACTGCACTGTATGTATGGAGGTAGCCATGGTCGTTACCATAGGCTGCCCGCCTGATCTGCACTACAAACACATCTTGCTCTCAAATCTTTATTACATGGGGGGCAGGGTATTTTTTTTTTTTTTTATTGAATTATGTTTTCAACGGATTATTTAACTGACCTAAAGGGAGCAAAAAAAAAAAAAAATCAGCAAGTACAGCTGATCGATCCTGCCAGAAATGCAGTGTCCTCGTCACTTCCTGCGAGCCGAACTAAAGCACAAACATTACTATCATCTTTTTGTAAACGACTCATCCAATCATCCCCTATGTGATGGAGATGAACAAAAGGCAGACATATTTGAAGTCCAGCTTATGGCCTTCCTCCATTGATTCAGTGGAGTGAGTGAGTGTAGCCACAAAGGGTCATTAAGTGTTATTGAATTACCAGGTGTATAAAAGGTGTATAAAAGGGGAAAAAACTAAAATGCTGACACAGCATCTAAAGACCGGTAGGCTGCAATAGATTACAATCTTTGTTTTTGGGTTTAGATAAACTTTCAGGGCTGGGTCACACCGCATTTTCTGAATTCCAGATGCGTTTTTGCATACGTTTCTTTGATGCATTTGTTGATGCGTTTTCAATGCGTCTCAGTGCGTTTTTTTTTTCCTTTAACACTTTTGCTGTTAGTTATGTACAGCCAGCGGGATTGTAAAACTGCTAAGCAGATTTCTGCCTGTCAGATGGAAGCATTTGGGTGGCTGTGTTGCCGCTCGACTGCCTCCACCCCCCCCCCCGGTAACGGCGCCCTCTGCCATGTATTGCGCACTCCGCTTGCCCATCTGCGGGCCCGGGACCGACACAGCGGGTGCCAGCGGGTGGAGAGGAGAGCAGACACAAGTTCGCTCTCCTACCCTTCTTGTTGGTAAACAGAAAAGCGACGTGTGTGACATCACAACATAGCCATGAAGGAGTGTATTGCAATACGATCTGCATTACAAAACATTGAGTGGAGCCCAGAGAAGACATTGGTGGGATCTTTTAGACCCCGCGTGTCTCATTAAAGAGAACCGGTCACCAAAAAATCATCGCATAGGGGACTTTTTGTCCTCTATGTCAGGGATATGCAATTAGCGGACCTCCAGCTGTTGAAGAACTACAAGTCCCATGAGGCATAGCGAGACTGACAGCCACAAGTATGACACCCAGAGGTAGAGCATGATGGGACTTGTAGTTTTGCAACAGCTGGAGGTCCGCTAATTGCATATCCCTGGTCTATTGCTCTATGTCAGGGGTCTTCAAACTGCGGCCCTCCAGGTGTTCAGGAACTACAATTCCCATCATGCCTAGTCATGTCTGTGAATGTCAGAGTTTTACAATGCCTCATGGGATGTGTAGTTCTGCAACAGCTGGAGGGCCGTAGTTTGAGGATCCCTGCGCTATTGCTCTATGTGATAAAAAAAAAAAAAAATAGGGTTTCCATCCGTCTGAATTTAGCGGAGTGAATCAGATAGGATGTCAGTGGACATGTCACCACTGACAACTGTCGCTTCATAGAGGAGAATGGAGCAGGTCCTGAACGGTCCGCTTGTGTGAAAGAGCCCTATTGCTCCACAGACAATTCCCTTTCACTATCAGCTGACATAAAATTAGTGAGGAGCAAACTGCAACATATAAAAAAGATTTACTTTTTCCAGTCCGGATGTATTCATGCTCGGTCTGGGAGGAGAACATGGCGGACATGACAGCCAGGATGTAGGATAAGATGGTTTTCTGCTCCTGGACGATCAGTGGGGGGTCCCCAGACTGACATAAATCCCGACGTATCAGCTTGAATAAAAATCCCCATGTCCGCTTCCCATCCTCTGGAGACTGTACTGGAAAAAAAAAAAAAAATTACATCTTTAAAAAAAAAAAAAAAAAATAATAATAATAATGAACTATGCACCATCACAACCATTAAACATATTACAATAATTGGGTGTGGAACAGTATGGGGGGGGGGGGTCCATTTATAAATAATGTTCTGTGTGACTAGCTCAGCATTCTTCCAGCCTTCACAAATAATTTCTTTAATGTGTCAAATATGTTTACTTCCTTTGATCGTCAGCTCCATCTTGTGGCCATAATGTGGTATTTTCATGAAATAGCTCAATCAGGTAAATACTGCATTATGGCCACTAGATGGAGCGGACGATCAAAAGGAAACAAACATATTAGACACTATGGGGGCTTATTCATGACAGTCTGAAGTTTTTTATTTTTATAAATAGTACCCTAAGGGCTCATTCGCATGAGCAGTTGAGACCTGCGGTTCAGCAGTGTTTTTAAGTCCCCGAAACGTTCGCCCTTTAGCTGCAGAGGTATCGTGGCTGCTGCAGGGATTTTTACCCCGCTGCTAACACCCTACAAGCGCGCCCCCATTCAAGTGAATGGGCAAACTCCCTGCAACCACATGCAACGCAAGTGGTTGTGGCATGCTAGTGCAGGGTTCAGGGGGTTAAAGAAGGTGGTGAGAAGGTGATACAACACCTCCTCACCGCCTGTCAATGCTCTCTGAAGAGCATTCTGAATGGGGATCACTTTTCAAAGACCAAAGCAAGTGTGAATAAGCCCTAAGGGTAGGTTTAGGAATGCGTCTGATCTCCCTTTCCTCTGAAGCCCGATCAGCGTTCGGATTGTGTGATGCCTCCTCACCGCCCGTTTTAAGCCCAATTTTGCCGACAAAAGTGCCGCAACCACGTATATTGCACGAAGTTGCGGGGCGTTTGCAGCGCTTCCCCATTTACTTGAATCTGTAGCGTTCAGTAAGCTTGCCGCCTGTCGATCACTACATGTCGGGTGAACTTTGCAGTTTGTGCGGCGAAGCATCATCTCCATCCGCTGGCTTTTGCAGCTTAAAGGGATATTAAAGCTTTGTTTTTTTGTTTTCTTATATTAAAAACATGTTCTACTTACCTGCTCTGTGTAATGGTTTTGCACAGAGCAGCCCCGATCCTCTTCTTCTTGGGTCCCATGCCGATGCTCCTGGTTCCTCCCTCCCAAGCAGGCTGCTCTGTGTGTCCATTAACACACGGAGACCCTGTTCGACCCCGCCTCCTCAGTCTCCTGATTGGCTCACTGGCTCCGATTGACAGCAGCAGGAGCAAATGGCTCCCTCTGCTGCCAAAAAGCCAATCAGGAGTGCGATTCCTTGGAAAGCCAAGGCTCTCGTAGATATCGCTGGATTGAGAGTGGGCTCAGGTAAGTATTAGGAGGGGGCTGCTGCACACAGAATGCAGGAAGGTAAAAAAAACCTTGTGCCTTTACAACCACTTTAAAGCGGAACTTCAGTCATTTTTTCATCTTTCCATCTATTAAATCTTCTGTCCTTGTTGTTGTTTTAACTTTGGATAGTAAAACATTTTTTTTTCTGCCAGTAAATACCTTATACAGCCCACTTCCCGTTTCTTGTCTGGTCATTAACCTAGGCTTCTCACATCATGCACAGCTCTCTCACTCACTCTTGTGAGAGTTTGCCAGGAAGGGGGTGGGCGGGGGGGGGGGTGAGTCATAGGAGGGCCAATGAGAGCCGCAGAGCTGGGGGGTGTGCCTCTGTGTAAATCCAGGAAGTGAACAGGCAGCAGCTTCAGCTGCCCACAGTTAAAATGGATGCAGCGAGACTCAGTGGAGGGAGATTTCTGCAGCATATTTGGCAAGTACAGAATCGCAGTATATAAAAAATAATAAGCAAAGTGGTTGGAGGGAAGCTTCAGAATGGTAAAGATGTTTTTATTAGAAATTATGTGAGCAGACTGCAGTTCCTCTTTAAGGAAAGGCGGTTGACCAGCAGCAAAAAGGCAGCACAACCACACAGAATTAGCAGGTCGCATACCAGCAGGCCCAGTTACAGCATTTATAGGCCCTGATGATGGAGGAGTGTCTGAACCCCTGAAATGGGTTGGCTGTTATCTTGTTATGAGCAAAGACTAATATTAAAAGAATTTGGACTGTTTGGTTTTGTGCTCTCATTGGACTATTTGGATGGGGATCTTAAACTTCAGGCCCCCTAGGTGAAGGGCACCGTTTTGTTGAGAGCGGCCTCAGGAAAGCTAATGCACTTCATATGAACTTGACTTTCTTCAAACACGGATAAGTTAAATCCAGAGCCTCCGATGTACATCTTCCAGCAATAAAAACCTGACAGAGTCTAACCCTTCCTTCCACATTCTATCTGCTTAGGTAAAGCTTTGGCTCACAATTCAAGGCACCTCATAGAATCCATGCTGCATCCAAGATGGGGTTCAGTGTTAAAAGTGTCGCTGAGTATTAACATTTGTAGGGCAGCACAGTTGTTTATTAGTTAGCATGCCTGTCTTTCAGCACTGGTGTACCTGTTTAGAAATCCAGCCAATATATTACCTGCATTGAGTTTGCATGTTTCCTCTGGATACTCCGGGTTCCTCCCACACTCCAAAGACATGCAGGTAGGTTAATTAAAAAGGAGAAGTATAACCAAAGCTCGTTTGGCTGTACTTCTCCTGTGGATCACAGGAGTGCAATTCGTTTTGCACTCCTGTGACCCGTTTTTAGCAGAGAGCGGGCTGAAGTCTGCTCTCTACTGATGTCACAGAAGTAGGTCCAGGCACCTCATCACCACGACAATGGAAGTTGGGATCCACCTGATCCCTGTACCGACACCCGACTCAGCCTCTCAGCGAGCCACTGGGAGCCTGAGCCCGCCGCTCCCACCCCCTCTACAGCCCAGCGCTCCAATGAGCGAGGAGGGGGCAGAGCAGACAACTGTGACTGGCAGTCTGCAGCTCTCTCCTCATGGAGCTGTCAGAATCGAGTGATCGGCGGTGTTCTATTGCTCGGTTCTCAGTGAAGAGGCTCCGGGGCACAGATGCAGCATCTGACCAATGCTGTATCCACCTAGGTAGGTATAAATCTAGGGGGAAAAAAACCCATACTTCTCTTTTAAATCCTGGCTAAATTGGCCCTAGTACATGTTTGCATGCATGTGACATAGGGACCTTAGATCGTAAGCTCTGTGCGCACAGGGACTGATGTGAATGTACAATATGTGAAGCACTGCATTCTATGTTGGTGCAATATAAATATGTGAATGTAATATGTGGATAAACATTTAACAAAAAGTTTTATGATCTTTCTATAGGTCCTATTTGATTATAGATACTCAGGGCCACTTTGTACTATATATTATGCTTACCTATAGACTGAATGCCCTCATCCACTGTGGTCACCAGCTGTAATATGTGCATGTATATATCAAGACCTTCTGAGCTGTCATACCTGGAACAGTAACAAGACAAGATGGTTAAAGACCAATGGAAGTCTCACATTATATATATATATATATATATATAAAAATAATAATATATATAATCTTTATAGCCCTGCTCCCCTATGTATATAACTGTAGAAATAACACCTGAAGAATCCCCACTCCTGAAGAGGCCCCACTCCTGAAGAAGCCCTACTCCTGAAGAAATAAAATAAAAAATTGCAGCGCTAGTGAAGAACACACAAGATAACCAATAATGTCCAATGCAAATAAAATTGTGCTAAATCAATCCAAATTCCGTGTAACCAAATCGTAGTCCATATAATCCTTCTAAACTAGAAGTATGGTAGAAGTGGCCACTCACCAGATGCAAGAAAACAACTCGCACGTAAATCACATTCAAGGTGCTAGAGTGGATCTTCTGAAGGAGCCCACTGTTGCTTATGAATGGTTAGACCTCATTTCTTCCATAAAGTGAAATATGACAGAAAAAACTCATAGTGCAGTATGTCAAAGTTACATAAATGAGAAAGGTGAGCAGGGGAGGAACACCCATGATGACAAATCGACAAAATCCGTGCAACACTCCAGCTTGATTTCACACATGCGGAGTGGGGAGATGGCTGTGATTCCTCAGGAGGTCACAACCGGCTCCCAGATCCAAGATGGTGGCGCTGGGAACCTGTGAGAAGAACCATCTGCAGGAAGACAGCGCTGGACTCCAGTGACTGGCACTCTCCTCCGCATGATACTCTCCTCTGCTGCGAGTTCCAGCAATGTCTTCTATTATAGAATAGTCTAACAGAAGACATTGCTGGAAGGGACAACAGAGGAGAGAATCATGCGGTGGTTGGAGCAACTGAATGTCCACCAACATCTGAGCATTGCTGGAGGAGACTGGCCATAACGCTGGGACTGATCCGGATACTCCTTGTTGGGCACATTGAATGGTCATTTGGCGTTATTACATGTGGTCTGGTGAGTTTGCACTGCATGTGGGGAAGTTGGAGTGTTGCACGGATTTTGTTGGTTTGTCGTCACAGCTGTTCCTCCCCTGCTCACGTTTCACATTTATGTAATTTTGACATACTACACTATGAGTTTTATTTTGACGTATTTCACTTTATGGAGGAAATGAGGTCTAACCATTCATCAGCAACAGTGGGCTCTTTCAGAAGATCCACTTTAGCACCTTGAATGTGATTTACATGCCAGTTCTACCATACTTCTAGTTTAGTAGGATTATATGGACCATTTGGTTACATAGACTTTGGACTGATTTAGCACAATTTTATTTGCATTGGACATTATTAGTTATCTTGTGTGTTATACAGCGCTGCAATTTTTTATTTTATTTTTTTATCAGAGGGTGGTGTGTTTTTTTTTCTATTACTAGCAGCTCCAATCGTAACTAGCGCTGATTTTTTTTTCTTCTTTTGCTATCTACTCCTGAAGAAGCCCTACTTGCGAAAAAAAAGCCCTACTCCTGAAGAAGTCCACTGGAGGAAACACATACAAAATACTGTACCTGCTAACTTTAAAAAAATTGTGTATTACCAGTCACTGGAGTCCAGCACTGTCTTCCTGCAAATGGTTCTTCTCACAGGTTCCCAGCGCCACCATCTTGGATCTGGGAGCCGGCTGTGACTTCCTGAGGAATCACAGCCATCCCCCCACTCCGCATGTGTGAGATCACGCAATGCCCTTGGGCATGTCACATGTCCTGGGAGTCTGTGGGAGGTGCAATTAATGTATCTATTGCCTAGGTGAGAAATGAGGAAGTGGGAGCAGCTAATGTACCTGTCAAAAAAAAGGGGACCTGCTCCCTATATAAAAAAAAAAAACATCCAAAAGTGCTAGGGACAGGAGTGGGGAGGAGCTTAAATGGCACTTTTTAATATTTGAATGAAAGTCTGCCTTAAGCTAGACACTTTGGGGTATCCACTTAAGGGTAGGAAGAATAGTGCAGGGTTACTTAGTAAATAAAATGTTATGATTGGTGACCGATTTTTACTTTAAAATGATAATCACTGTGACTGGCTATCACAGTCATTACATGATCAGAAGACCGTCCCGCCTGTCTGTGACAGCTCAGGTCATTGCTCTGGTAGCACACATGTAGTATGAGCAGGGCTGTGGTCATCAGGATCAGAGTGTATGACCTATAAGCTGGGTATACGAAGTCCGTCTCTAGCGGCACACAAGAATCTGAACTCACTTCAGCTGTTTCGCGGCCTGCAGTAGGGAACGAACAAGGCCCAGGGGGGCGGGCTTCTCTTCTTCAAGATCGGTATTTGGAGTGCCTGGCTGCTGGCTCCCGGCTTTTATCCAATCGATCATTAGGTCTTCATCCTCATCGAACAGCTTGTCCACCAATTCTCCGACTTTAAATAGGAGATCCACTGCAAGGAGATTTCACACACTTCAAAATCATAATTGGTTTTTAAAGGGCATCTAAACAGAGGCAGAACACCTGTGTGAAAAGGCTCTAATAGAAGCAGACATTTCCAGACTCGTAATACAAATAACACTGACATGTGGTTTTCCTATATGTATAAAAGCGCATGGCAATTTAGACCTGCATCTCTATTGGGATACAAGAAGCTGTTTATCAGGAGGTTTCTTTTGCTTGCCAACTGGCTGAGTGTTGGGGGACATCTGCATTTGTAAACAAGCAGAACCTCATTTGGTGAACGGACCCTTTAACACTTAAAGCTAAAGGCAAGGCTAAACAAATATTGTCTAAATACATTCGGCATAAGTATTCTGCTTTGAATTCCGGGGCCCTTTGTGTATTTCTTTCAGATCTGGGAGTAATCCAGGGTGAGACTTTTCCTTCCTGTAATAAAGACCGCTCACTGCTGATCTCTCTCCTTGTGCAGGGTGACTGGTCTTGTCTCCACCCCCTCCTGTAGTTTACTGCTGGCAGCCTCTAGTGGGTGGGGCTTGCTGGGTCCCTCCCACAGCTCTGCTCTCTCTCCTTGTGCAGGGTGACCGGTCCTGTCTCCGCCCCCCTCCTGTAGTTTATTGCTGGCAGCCTCTAGTGGGTGGGGCTTGCTGGGACCCTCCCACAGCTCTGCTCTCTCTCCTTGTGCAGGGTGACCGGTCCTGTCTCCGCCCCCCTCCTGTAGTTTATTGCTGGCAGCCTCTAGTGGGTGGGGCTTGCTGGGACCCTCCCACAGCTCTGCTCTCTCTCCTTGTGCAGGGTGACCGGTCCTGTCTCCGCCCCCCTCCTGTAGTTTATTGCTGGCAGCCTCTAGTGGGTGGGGCTTGCTGGGTCCCTCCCACAACTCTGCTCTCTCTCCTTGAGCAGGATCACTGGTCTTGTCTCCGCCCCCCTCCTGTAGTTTACCGCTGGCAGCCTCTAGTGGGTGGGGATTGCTGGGTCCCTCCCATAGCTCTGCTCTCTCTCCTTGTGCAGGGTGACTGGTCTCATCTCCACCCCCTCCTGTAGTTTATTGCTGGCAGCCTGTAGTGGGTGGGGCTTGCTGGGACCCTCCAAAAGGTCTGCTCTCTCTCCTTGTGCAGGGTGACCGGTCTGGTCTCCGCCCCCCTCCTGTAGTTTATTGCTGGCAGCCTGTAGTGGGTGGGGCTTGCTGGGTCCCTCCCACAGCTCTGCTCTCTCTCCTTGTGCAGGACGATTGGTCTTGTCTCCACCCCTTCCTGTAGTTTATTGCTGGCAGCCTGTAGTGGGTGGGGATTGCTGGGTCCCTCCCATAGCTCTGCTCTCTCTCCTTGTGCAGGGTGACTGGTCTCGTCTCCACCCCCTCCTGTAGTTTATTGCTGGCAGCCTGTAGTGGGTGGGGCTTGCTGGTTCCCTCCCACAGCTCTGCCCATGCCCCTTGTGCAGGGTGACTGGTCTTGTCTCCGCCCCCTCCTGTAGCCTCCGCCCCATCCTGTAGTTTACTGCTGGCAGCCTGTAGTGGGTGGGGCTTGCTGGGTCCCTCCCACAGCTCTGCTATCTCTCTTTGTGCAGGGTGACTGGTCTCGTGTCCACCCCCCTCCTGTGGTTTTCTGTGGGCAGCCTGTAGTGCAGGGGTAGACGACCTTGGCCCTCCAGTGGTTTTGAAACTACAAGTCCCATGAGACGTTGCAAGACCCTGACAATCACAGGCATGACTCCTAGAGCCAGAGGCATGATAGGATTTGTAGTTTCACCACAGCTGGAGGGCCGAGGTTGCCTACCTCTGCTGTAGTGGATGGAGCTTGCAGGGCCCCTGCCACAGCTCTGCACAGGCTATGTATAGCACAGTGATGATGTCACGGCTACTTTTACAAAGTAGTATCTGGGTTTGCAAAGGCACTTGGTGCCCACAAAGTGGATTTATATCCATTGTGACTATTGAGGAATACATTCATTTCCTAACTGTTGCACCTGAGTTCACCTTTAACTACTTGCCGCCCACCACAGTAGTTTTACTGCAGGCAAGTGGCATTGGCAGGCCGGACGTGCCTGTACATTGCCGCCTGTCTTCTGGGTCTGGGTCACGCGTGCGCGAGCCCCCTGCCGATCTAGTCTGTGACACAGCACAAAATTTGGCAGCAGATTTCACCCAATGATTTTGACTGAAATCAGCTGATCGGCTGTGTCCAATCACAGACAAAGTTCTGTGTTTACAAACACACAGAACTCTGTGTGCATAGGAACAGCGATCCGCCTGTTTCTTCTCCCTGCAAAGCAGGGAGAGTCTGTCATCTCCCCTACACAGTTCCCTCCCCCCTTCAGTTAGAACACACACTAAGACACAGTTAACCCCTTCACCGCCCCTAGTGGTTAACCCCATTCACTGCCAGTGACATTTTTACAGTAATCACTGCATTTTCATAGCACTGATCACTGTAAAAATAACAATGATCCCAAAAATGTGTCAAAATTGTCAGACGTGTCCACCATAATGTCGCAGTCCCGATAAAAATCGCAGGTTGCCGCCACTACTAATAAAAAAAAATAATAAAAATGCCATTAATCTATCCCCTATTTTGTAGACGCTAGAATTTTTACGCAAACCAATCAATATACGTTTATTGCAAATTTTTTTACCAAAAATATGTAGAAGAATACATATCGGCCTAAACTGAGGAAAAAAATATATTTTTTTATATATTTTTGGGGGATATTTATTATAGCAAAAAGTAAAAAAAATAATGCGTTTTTTTTTTCAAAATTGTCGCTCTTTTTTGTTTATAGCGCAAAAAATAAAAACCGCAGAGGTGATCAAATGCCATCAAAAGAAAGCTCCATTTGTGGGGAAAAAAAAGCATGTCAATTTTGTTTGGGTGCAACGTCGCACAACCGCGAAATTGTCAGTTAAAGCGACACAGTGCCGAATCTCAAAAAAGTGCTCTGGTCAGGAAGGGGGTAAAATCTTCCAGGGCTGAAGCGGTTAACAAAGACGTGTAACAGAATGCATTTTGGACCAAATTTATGAAGAAATTAGATTTTTTTTTTTTTTTTTTATGTTTTATAACAAAGTAAAAAATAAATTCAATATGTTTGGTCTTTTTTCATTTATATAATAAAAAATAAAAAATCCCAATGGTGATTAAAAATACCAATAAAAAAAAAAAAAAAAAAAAGCTCTATTCGTGTGAAAAAATTATAAAAATTTCATTTTTGTACAGTGTTGCATGACTGCACAATTGTCAGTTAAAGAGATTGTAAACCTCCAAAAAAAAAAAAAAAAACAAAACCTGCAAGACAAAGGCATAATGAGCTAGTATGCTTCGCTATTCCCAAAACATGGCCTGTTGGGGGTACTTGAGGACAGGGTTGAGAACCACTGGTGTAGAAGACATAAACACAAGCCTTTAGTATGGATATAAATTGTTACCATTAGTGGAGCTGTTCATGATGAAGCACAGGTTATCTCGGACGGAGGGGTGTTTCCTGATTCTTTCCAGCCACATGCTCATTGCTTCCGCCTGAGACAGACACGTCAATAGCAACCTGCAACACAGAGGTTGGAAAAAAGAGACACAAGTCCGATAAGTCCCAACAAGTTCACCAACAGGAAAAAACAAAAAAAGCAAACAACAAACAGAAAACCTCTGTATACAGAACACTATACCATGAGCTGATCCAGAGAAAGGCAAAAAATGCAAAAAATGCCTAATAAAGCACGGTCCAATTTCCTACAACAGGGGAGAGAAATCCTTCCTGATCCCCAGGAGGCAATCACCTCTTCCCTGGATCATCTACCCCTGGTGTTATGTCTTATAAATGGTAATATCCAGTTATTCTATGAATTTAGTTGGTTTGAGAGAAGGGTATGGCGCTGTTCCTTTAAGAGAACTTTTTTATATCCTATGTATGTGCTATATACAGTTCATGAAAACAGTGTAAAATCAAAAACCATACATGGTGCTCCTATTTAAATCATATGCGTCAGGTATCCTATTATGTATGGAATATTATTGCCAATCCAAAAAAAAAAAAAAAAAATTCAGCAAGCGTGAATGTGCTATGTACAATTCAAGAAACCAGTGAAAACCTCAAAAACCATACATGGAGCTCCTATTTAGATCATACGTGTCAAGTATCCTTTTATGTATGGAATATTATTCCCCATGTAGAAAAAACCTACGACAAACCTGAAGGCAAAAAGGTGAGGGGGGGGAAGGGGAGTGAGGTGATTGGACGCTCCCGTAGACGTCCAATGACGAAACGCGTAGGGGCGTGGCCTAATCTGTGCTTCCCAAACAACACTGAACAGCTGATGGTTAACCGAATATTTTGTCTCTTTTCGCTTACTACATGCTGTTAAATTGTGAGTACCTCTCTGCTTGTTTTGAATAAACTTTTTTAAAACGATCTTACACTATGGGCACCCCTTCTATTTTTTTATATGACACACTGCGATCCTGATACTGCCAGAGGTTGCTGTACAGTGGCATAGACTGTGATTGCCTGATACCCCAGCAGGGGTGAAGTGAGCTGGTGAGTTGCTGCACATTTAGAGCACGGGATCTTATCACCAAAAGCACATGAATTAAGTTGTTCCAGAACAAAAGGACTTTTTTTATATATATATATATATATATATACACACATTTGATTGCACATGTGCACTTTATCAGATTGAATTTGCATATATTGTATTCCAATCACCTCACTCCCCCCCCCCCCCCTCACCTTTTTGCCTAAAGGTTTGTCGTAGGTTTTTTCTACACTGGGAATAATATTCCATACATAAAAGGATACTTGACACGTATGATCTAAATAGGAGCTCCATGTATGGTTTTTGAGGTTTTCACTGGTTTCTTGAATTGTACATAGCACATTCACGCTTGCTGAATTTTTTTTTTTTTTTTGGATTGGCAATAATATTCCATACATAATAGGATACCTGACGCAAATGATTTAAATAGGAGCACCATGTATGGTTTTTGATTTTACACTGTTTTCATGAACTGTATATAGCACATACATAGGATATAAAAAAGTTCTCTTAAAGGAACAGCGCCATACCCTTCTCTCAAACCAACTAATCTAGCCGTCCCCATATATATGGTGACTGCATGTTGGGAGGCAGCAGTTCCAAACTGGTTACAATTACATCTCCATCATCTCCACTGCGCGGGTTTACTATTATTTTTTCCATTCTATGAATTTAGCTATTCTTTAACCTCTTCCAGTCCAATTCTGACATTCCTCCCCTACATGTATAAAACATTTTTTTTTCCTTTCTAGAAAACTACTTTACAGCCCCCAAACATAATATATATATAATTTTTTTTTCTTAAGCAGTGACCTGTCAGGGCTGGGCTCAGCCCTTCCTTCTAAGCTGGCCGCTCAGCTGTCGGCTAATTGCCAGCTCCTATCTCGCCACAGTGATTCACCTGTTGATGATATCCTGCTCGCCAGTCCTGCCTACTTAAGCCGTCCAGCCCAGGTGATCTTTGCCTTGGTCAAAATTAAGGCCCCTTTCACACTGGGGCGCTTTGCATGCGGTACAGCGCTAAAAATAGCGCCTGCAAAGCGCACTGAAACAGCCGCTGCTGTGTCTCCAGTGTGAAAGCCCGAGGGCTTTCACACTGGAGCGGTGCGCTTGCAGGACGGAAAAAAAAAAAAAAAAAAAAAAAAAAAAAACTCCTGCAAGCATCATCTTTGGAGCGGTGAAGGAGCGGTGTATAAACCGCTCCTGCCTATCGAAATCAATGGGGCAGTGCGGCTATACCGCTGCAGCGACGCTTTGCGGGTGGTTTTAACCCTTTTTCGGCTGCTAGCGGGGGTTAAAACCGCCCCGCTAGCGGCAGAGACGGTAAAGCGCCGCTAAAATTTTTTTAGCGGTGTTCTACCGCCGACGCACGCACAGCCCCAGTGTGAAACCAGCCTAAGGATGAGCTCCGGCGTGTTCGCACACTCCACGTGCAGAGCCCGCCAGGAAGTCGGCACGGCGCTGCGCTAATCACAGGCAGTAAGACATTTTCCCGATGTGCGGCTGCAGAGATCTGGAAATGTCTCACTGCCTGTGATTAGCGCTCCGCAGTGCCGACTTCCTGGCGGGCTCTGCACGTGGAGTGTGCGAACACGCCGGAGCTCATCCTTAGTCGACATCACAGAGACTATCTCCTGTGTTCCTGTTAAAGACTTGCTTGGCTGACATTCCTTCTGGGTCCAGGTCCTGCTTGCTGTTCCACTATGCTGATTCCTGGCTCCCCGACTTTTTGGCTTGTCTGACTATCAGTTCCTGTTACCAAACTTTGGCTATGTTTTGACTACGTTTGTTCTATTTACTTTTATTATTAAACAAGTGTCATCTAACTGTACTTCTGTCTCGGTCTGATTCACGGTTTCTGACAAGACCCTAGAACAGTGGTTCTCAACTCCTGTCCTCAGGACCCACCAACAGGCCAGGTTTGCAAGATAACTGAAATACATCACAGGTAATATCATTTGCTGCTCAGTGATTGCAGTATTTTAGGCTGCATCTCCCCAAGGTGATACTTAAAATCTGGCCTGTTAGTGGGCCCTGAGGACAGGAGTTGAGAGCCACTGCCCCAAAGAATAAAATGGTGGGTGTTGCATGTTTTTCTGTCACGTGTTATTTGTGCAGCAGTTTTTCAAGTGCAAATTTAATAGGAAAAAAAACACTTTATTGAATTTTAATGCACAAACACACAATATAATACTTAAAAACAAAGAAGATGAGGTTACGCCGAGTAAATCGATATCAAATATGTCACGCTTTAAAATTGCGTCTGTCCATGCCAAACTACAGTACCTAAAAACTCCCATAGGTGACACTTTAAAAAACCTTTACAGGTTACCAGTTTATGATTACACAGGAAGTCAGAAGCCAGAGATATTGCTCTCACTCTGACATTTTTCATAATTTTTTTTTAATTTTTACACTGTTTCTTTACATTTTTTTTTATCACTTTTATTGCGATCATAAGAAATGTAAACATCTCTTGTGAACAAGCAGTGACAGGTTCTCTTTACTGTGACATCTGGGGTTTTTAGACCCCAGATGTCTCCTCTGCCCTTGAAAGCCCAGGGGTTAAAAACTTTGTTTCCTCCAGTCACAAAGCGTTCCCCCCCACCCCACTTGTCCTATGCTATGACCCTAAATAACTGCACTTCCAGACAATTTGCACTTATTATTTTTGCCCCTTAGCCCCAACCCAACTGATCTCACCCTCCACTGATGTATACTTACCACGATCAGTGGACCGCGGCCTCTGTTGTCGGTTTACATCCAGAGGTTTAAGACTCCCCCTCTTAGCTGCGCTTGCATAGCACAGTCCTATAGACTTCTATGGGGCTTGCCTATTCCTGTCTCCCAACCAGAAATGGCTCAGAGATCTATGGGGCTGTAATGTACAGGCATGGCCAGAAGAGGGAGCCTTCCACTGCTAGATGTAAACAAGCAACAGGAAAAAGGTGCGCACAAAACCAAAAACAGACATACCTGGAGGTCTCTAGCAATGTTGGTGGGTCCGTGTCACTCAGTAGTAAAAGAAGAACTTCCCTAAAACAAAACAAAAAAAAAAAAACAGATTATTCTTACGTTGGGGCATTGTGGAATTGGTAAAATCATATGACTCCTGTGTTGTGTCATTATATGGCTGGGCAGAGTTGAGGTAAAATCCTAAGTTTAATCACGAATAATAATAATAATTAAAAAAAAAAAAATCTTAGTCAATGTGATGCATCCCTTGTGCTTTATTTGAAATCTTCCAACCTCCAATGTACCCCCTCTCCCGCACTGGAAGATTATGGCAGTGGGGTGGGGGGGGGTCATATAGCCAATGGACTTGTAATATGCACTCGTCAAGAGTGCCTACCCTTTCTGCCCCCTCCTCTATTCACAGAAGCCGTTCTATCTATAGCTTCCATGAATGAAAAGCGCTTATTTTACACCCAGTGACATCGCTTGGTCTCTGTGCTTCTGTATGCAATGTAGGCAGATCTTGGCTGGTTAGCCCAATTTTTTTTTATATTGTGAAAGATAAATGTTACGCCGAGTAAATTGATACCCAACATGTCATGCTTCAAAATTGCGTCCGTTCGTGGAATGGCAACAAATTTTGACACTTAAAAACCTCCACAGGCGACAATTAAAAATTTCTACAGGTTACCAGTTTTGAGTTACAGAGGAGGTCTTGGGATAGAATTATTGCTCTCGCTCGTTCACGGTGATATTTCATGTGTGTGGTTTGAACATGGGATGGGGTGCTTTGAATTTTTACATTTTTTTTCCTATTTCTTTTACTTTTTATTTTTACACTGTCCCTTTAAAAAAACATTTTTGGATCCCTTTTATTCCTATGACTGATGTGAATGTACAATGTATATGTAAAGCGCTGCGTAAACTGACGGCACTATACAAGTACCTTAAAGCGGGGTTCCGGCAGCGAAATTTTTTTTTTTAAAGTCAGCAGCTACAAACACTGTAGCTGCTGACTTTAAATAAGCACACTTACCTGTCCTGGGTGCCCACGATGTCGCCCACCCGAGGCCGACCCGTCCCTCAGGTCCCGGCACCGCCATCCTAACTATGGGAAACGGTGAATGGCCCCGTGGTTTTCTGGGAACACACACAGTTCCCAGAAGGCAACGGGGCCGCTCAGGAGCAGGACACGCCGCGGAATAGGAAGAGGCAGATTACGAAGACTGCCTAGCAACAAGGGTTCAGGTAAGTTTAAATTTTTTTTTTTTTTTAAATGTTTTTTTTATTTTTTTTTACGATTTTTCAGGCTATTTTTTTATTTTAGGGTGGGCCTCCACTTTAAATAATAAAAATATTACAAGGAATGTAAACATCCCTTGTAATAGAAAAAGAGCATGACAGGACCTCTTTAATGTGAGATCTGGGGTCAAAAAGATCTCAAATCTTACATTTACACTTAAAATGCAAAAAAAAATAATAATAATAATAATAATAATAATAATAACAATAATAATAAAAGAAAAAGTATTTATTTTTTTTCAATAAAAAAAATAAATTGTCCTTTTAAAGCCAATGACGTTTGAAGTGAAGTTTGAGGTCGCTGCCGTCATCTAATGTCATTGAGTTGAGTGGGGGGCCAGCTTTCCCTCATTAGACTTCCTGCCTCTCAGGGGAAAGGATTGGATCGTCTCCGCCGCTACCAATGGATCCAGTAAGTGGAGGAGATGACTGGGACGCGACGGGCGGAGGGTGGGCACCTCTCCCGCCGCCGATAAAAGTGATTTTGTGGCGAATCCGCCACGGAGACCACTTTTATGGCAAAGCCGTTGAAGAAAATACCTGGGTTATGGCAGCTATCTGCTGCCCTGATAACGGTATTCAACGTCAAAGTACCGACATATAACCACAAAAAATAGAGAGCCTTCCGATAGATTGTGTATGATACAGAACGGGGATCAAGGGTACCTGTTATGATTCTGTGCTCTGAAAGCCAACACTAGTGGTATAACAATAGCCATAGCAGCCCATGCAGCTGTTTTGGGGCCTGGGTAGGAGGGGGGGTCCTATTAGAGAGGCTGGTAACGGGGAATTAAAGGCAAAAGTTTTTTTTTTTTTGCACCTTGGATAGAGTAAAGGAGAGTTGGTTTTTTTCTTGTGCCCCCCCACTGGGAAGATTTCCCTTCACTTCCTGTCCTACAGCCATGAAAAATTTGCTATGGGGACCCCATGATTGTTACACCCCTGGGCGCATTCACATGTGAAGAGCAATCCACATTCAGGGAGCTCATCAGGGAGTACTTGACAGGCAGGGAGATCGCATCATAGGGCGCTTGCAGAGCAGCCCCATTCACTAAAATGGGTCACAGTAAGTGGGTGGTAAGCCCACCGAAAGCAACAGGGGGTATCATTTCTGCTGTGATCATGTAGTAAAGCATCACTACCATGGCATGTCTGCACCCTCAGCCTCTGCAGCTAAAGTTGGGGTAAGCAAGTTGGTGGGGCGGTAGACCATGGCTCAAGCACTGCGTTTTACAGCCCCCAACCTCACTTGTGAATGGGCCCCAACTCTGCCGGTTATAGTATGTCACAGAAACCGCTTCCAGCTCCAAACACTGGTGATCAGTGATGGGTCCCTCAGGAACTTCAACATCTTATTGATTCATACACCACTGATGGTCATACAGCTGCCATCCTACATTGGAGTATGTTCAGACTGAAGTATTATTGGGGGAAATGCAGGCAAGTAACGCTCGCCTGTCCTACCCCCCCCCCCCCCTCTGTAACCGGAAAGTGAAAGGAGAAGCAGCAGACTTGATGAGCTCATTCCTCTGCTCTCTCCTCCTATCAGCATGCTCGATGGCTCCCTGTGCTGCTTCTCCCTCTCCTAGTCTGAGCTCTGCTGTGCAGGGACTGCAAGAGGCAAATACTAAGTCAGGTACCTACATTGCTTTCAGGTTTATTTTTATATCATTATAAAAAAAAAAAAAAGGATTAAAACTCACCCCAAGTCTTTGTTGCTGCTGAGGTGCAGGCAGGTCTCCGGAAAGCAGGCCATGTTACCCAGAATTCCCACACAGATTTCCTGCACAGAGGAGAGACGTCACACACGATTAAAGCTCAATGCAGCTGAATGGACAAACGAATGAGCCAATCCATATAAAATGTATCATTCTAAATAACCATCATCTATTCCTAGAGAATACATGAAAGGCGTTTGTTTTTTTGCACACAGCAACTCATTTAGAGAGAGTTAGTCTTTAATCGCTACTTACTGTCAGTCGATTACTATTCGATTTTGTGATCACTCCTAATAATATTTCCCCTGCATTGAACTCCACCAGGAACTGCGCCACCTCCTGGAAGACAATTAAAGAACAGTTTAGGACAGGGCTCAAAATTTCAGGTCCTGTGTAAGGATGAGCTCAGGCGTGTTCGCAGCTCCACGCGCCTCGCCAGGAAGCCGTCACTCCGCAGCGCCAATCACAGGCAGCGAGACATTTCCCGATCCGCGGCTGCACAGATCGGGAAAGGTCTCACCGCCTGCGATTAGCGCTGTGGAGTGTCAGCTTCCTGGCGGGCGCGGGGAGCTGCGAACACGCCTGAGCTCATCCTTAGTCCTGAGCTACTAGCCAGGCCTTAACCCTTTCCCTGCCAGAGCTGTTTTTGCACACCTGTTTAAAAAAATCATTTTAGACCTGAAGATTACACAAAACCCACAAATATTATAGATTTTCTGAAAGCAGACACCCTATGTCACGTGATATTACCGCTCTAGCAAACGCAAAATGTCTGTAAAAAACACACCAACGTGAATTATAGAGCAAACAAATGCAATAAATTACCCACATTTTTGGTAAAATATAAAAGACCAGGTTGCACCGAGTAAATAGATATCCAACATGCCAAACCTTTGTGCGCCCGTAAAATGGCGACAAACTTCAGTTCCCTATATTTTCTATTGGCCACACTTTAAAAGTCCCCTATAGGTCATCAGTTTAGTGTTATGGAGGCAGTCTTGTGTAAGAATTATTACTCTCACTCCGGCGTACGTGGCAATATGTAACATGTGTATCGCAATCAACGTTTTCACGCGTAGGTGCCCCCGACGCATGTGTTTACTTTTCTGCATGTGTATATATGGGGGTGGGGGGCTTCAAAAACATTTTTGGAGGGGGGATTTTATGCGCTGGGGTGTAACTATTTTTTTGCAAAGAGAAAAGTACACCCCTCACATTTTTGTAAATATTTTCTTCTATCTTTTCATGTGACAACACTGAAGAAATGACACTTTGCTACAATGTAAAGTAGTGAGTGTACAGCTTGTATAACAGTGTAAATTTGCTGTCCCCTCAAAATAACTCAACACACAGCCATTAATGTCTAAACCGCTGGCAACAAAAGTGAGTACACCCCTATGTGAAAATGTCCAACTTGGGACCAATTAGCCATTTCCCCTCCCCGGTGTCATGTGACTCGTTAGTGTTACAAGGTCTCAGGTGTGAATGGGGAGCAGGTGTGTTAAATTTGGTGTTATCGCTCTCACTCTCTCATACTGGTCACAGGAAGTTCAATATGGCACCTCATGGCAAAGAAATCTCTGAGGATCTTAAAAAAAAAACATTGTTGCTCTATATAAAGATGGCCTAGGCTATAAGAAGATTGCCAAGACCCTGGAACTGAGCTGCAGCACGGTGGCCAAGACCATACAGGGCAGGTTCCACTCAGAACAGGCCTCACCATGGTCCACCAAAGAAGTTGAGTGCACATGCTCAGTGTCATATCCAGAGGTTGTCTTTGGGAAATAGACGTATGAGTGCTGCCAGCATTGCTGCAGAGGTTGAAGGGGTGGGGGGTCAGCCTGTCAGTGCTCAGACCATACGCCGCACACAGCATCAAATTGGTCTGCATGGCTGTCATCCCAGAAGGAAGACTCTTCTAAAGATGATGCACAAGAAAGCCCACAAACAGTTTGCTGAAGATGAGCAGACTAAGGACATGGATTACTGGAACCATGTTCTGTGGTCTGATGAGACCAAGATAAACTTATTTGGTTCAGATGGTGACAAGTGTGTGTGACGGCAACCAGGTGAGGAGTACAAAGACAAGTGTGTCTTGTATACAGTCAAGCATGGTGGTGGGAGTGTCATGGTCTGGGGCTACATGAGTGCTGCCGGCACTGGGGAGCTACAGATCATTGAGGGAACCATGAATGCCAACATGTACTGTGATATACTGAAGCAGAGCATGATCCCCTCCCTTCGGAGACTGGGCTGCAGGACAGTATTCCAACATGATAACGACCCCAATCACACCTCCAAGACGACCACTGCCTTGCTAAAGAAGCTGAGGGTAAAGGTGATGGACTGGCCAAGCATTTCTCCAGACCTAAACCCTATTGATCATCTGTGGGACATCCTTAAACGGAAGGTGGAGGAGCGCAAGGTCTCTAACATCCACCAGCTCTGTGATGTCATCATGGAGGAGTGGAAGAGGACTCCGGTGACAACCTGTGAAGCTCTGGTGACCTCCATGCCCAAGAGGGTTAAGGCAGTGCTGGAAAATGGTGGCCACACAAAATATTGACACTTTGGGCCCAATTTGGACATTTCCACTTAGGGGTGTACTCACTTTTGTTGCCAGCGGTTTAGACATTAATAGCTGTGTGTTGAGTTATTTTGAGGGGACAGAAAATTTACACTGTTATACAAGCTGTACACTCACTACTTTACATTGTAGCAAAGTGTCATTTCTTCAGTGTTGTCACATGAAAAGATAGAAGAAAATATTTACAAAAATGTGAGGGGTGTACTCACTTTTGTGAGATAATGTATATTACACACACATTATTTATTTATATATATATATATATATATATATATATATATATATATTTTTTTTTTTTTTTTTTCAATTTCTTGTAGTATTTATGTGACTATTTATCCATTTTAATTGTCCCATTTGTTTCCACTGACTGGAATTTTTCCTAGATATTTCCTAATTATAGACCTGTTGAATTTTGTATTTTTTATGGGACTCATTATTATTAATTACCTAAATGTTATAGACTCAATGGATTCACCATGACTGTCTAGTCCTCCATCATTCACACATATATCAGATCATGCACGTCAAAGACACGATTGTATGTACGTGTGTAAGTTTGGGGCCTTAGACTGTAAGCTCCTTGAGCTCAGGGACTGATGTGAATGTACAGTATGTAAAGTGCCATTGTTGGCGCTATATAAATACCTGTAATAAACAAATAGTGTAGAAATGCCAACGTTTGATAGAGAAAGACTGTGAGCTGTGAGGTGGGGGGGGGGGATCAGACATCAAGACATCTCTCTAAACGCACATGTACGAGGGGGGGTTTAATATCAGTTGAGATGCATTTACAAGACCTTCACAAACATGGATCAAGCAGAGAGGGGTTTCCGGGATTGAACGGGACATCATGACTTTTTAAAACTGCAGCTTGTGCAACTAAAGTGCATATAGGAAGGTAAACGAAGCACACCATGGGATGTTGTAATATCCCATAATGATAAACTCTCGTATCCTTCACCCTTCCAGGAAATCGGAGATCATGTTTGCTGAGTGTGAAGGCGTATTGCTAAAATGTAATCACTACAGGATTTACCAATCGCTACATCCCGGCAACAGAGATGATATCCCACCACCAGGCAAAATTTTTCATAAAATCAAAATATCCTTTTATTACACGTAATAAAAGATACTAAAAGCATCTCACATATTCCCGAAGATATACAGCCCCGCATACCGCATGGAGTTTGCATGTTCTTGGATGGATTTCCTCCAACACTCCATAGACATTCTGATAGGTTAACTGGCTCCTAGCTATACTGGCCCTAGTATGTGTAAGTATGCATGCAAGAAAGAGACCCAAGGCTAGGTTCACACTATACAGTACCCTGAAAAGTGATCCAGTTACTGTTTAGAGACCAGTAGAGCAGCCGCTGTGAGTTGTTAAGGCGGCAAACCTGCTGCCTCCTAAATGCCCTTTTTTTGGGGGCGGGGGCGGGTTGGGTAATGCACCTGTGAGCCAAGCATTTGGCTCGTGGTTATTGAAAGGCCGAGTCTGGTAGGTCTGGTGAAACCTGTCAACTCAGAATGTCACGTTAAATTTGCTGCGGCATGCAAGCAGTGGCCAGCTGCTTTGCCTTTAGGCCGCCTTAAAGTGGAACTACACCGCACCTGAGCACCACAAACCAAAAACACTATTTAATTCATTTTTAACATTCAAAGCAAACTCCCCCATTTACCCATCTATGTCTCCATGCTTTATTTTGCTGAGAAATCTCTTTGAAAAACTCCCCCCCCCTAGAATTTTTGGCGATGGCCATCTTGAGTAGGGGCAGATGATACTTGCAGCATTTACTTCCTGGAATCCATCTGCCCTTGGCGCATGCATGCAGGCAGGAGGGTGTGCTTAGCCGAGAGATCCCCCTCCTTCCCTCCTGGAGGCATGTGGGATGTACAGCCGTGGCCAAAAGTTTTGAGAATGACACAAATATTACATTTTCCCAAAGTCTGCTGCCTCAGTTTTTATGATGGCAATTTGCATATACTCCAGACTGTTATGAAGAGTGATCAGATGAATTGCAATTAATTGCAAAGTCCTTTTTTGCCTTGAAAATTAACCAAATCCCATAAAAAACATTTCCACGGCATTTGTGAAGAAGAAGGCTTCAGGGAGCCCAAGAAAGTCCAGCAAGTGCCAGGACCGTCTCCTACAGTGGAATCAGCTGCGGAATCGGGGCACCACCAGTGCAGAGCTTGTTCAGGAATGGCAGCAGGCAGGTGTGAGGACATCTACACACACAGTGAGGAGAAGACATTTGGAGAATGGCCTTGGTGTCAAGAAGGGCAGCAAAGAAGTCACTTCTCTCCAGGAAAAACATCAGGAACAGACTGATATTCTGCAAAAAGTTCAGGGATTGGACTGCTGAGGACTGGAGGAAAGTCATTTTCTCCATTGAATCCCGTTTGTTTGGGGCATTCGGAAAAAAATTTGTCCAGAAAAGGCGCTACCATCAGTCCTGTGTCATGCCAACAGTAAAGCATCCCAAGACCATTCATGTGTGGAGGCTCCTCATCCAAGGGAGTGGCTCACTCACAATTTTGCCTAAGAACACAGCCATGAATAAAGAATGGTACAAAAACATCCTCCGAGAGCAACTTCTCCCAACCATCCAAGAAGAGTTTGGTGAGGAACAATGCCTTTTCCAGGTTGATGGAGCACCTTGCCATAAGAAAAAAGTGATAACTAAGTGGCTTGGGGAACAAAACATGGAAATTTTGGATCCATGGCCAGGAAGCTCCCCAGACCTTAATCCCAATTAAAGAACTTGTGGTCAATCCTCAAGAGGCGGGTGAACAAAAAAAACCCCACAAATTCTGACAAGCTCCAAGCATTGCTTATGGAAGAATGGGGAGCGACCATCAGTCAGGATGTGGCCCAGAAGTTGATGACAGCATGTCGGGGAGGATTGCAGAGGTCTTGAAAAAGAAGGGTCAACACTGCAAATATTGACTCTTTACATAAACTTCATGTCATTGTCAATAGAAGCCTTTGACACTTATGAAATGCTTGTAATTATACTTCAGTATCCCATAGTAACATCTGACAAAAAGATCTAAAAACATGAGGCAGCAGACTTTGTGAAAATGAATATTTGTGTCGTTCTCAAAACTTTTGGCCACGGCTGTATGGTGTAATTTGCCTAGGACTGGAAACCAGGAAGTAACTGAAGAAATGTAAAAAAAAAAAAAAAAAAAAAAAAAGTTGATATAGTGATAAGTTGTGGTATACTTTCCTATCCATCTACTAATGGTAGGTCTCAAAAGACTACGGGGGATATCACTTGTAAAACATCCCCCCGATCACTCCCACCCCCTAAGAACTTTTATTTGTGTGTTCCATCAGATCCCAAAAAGCAATATAACCAACATTCAAACCCAAAAGGTTAATCTGAATCTGACATTTCCAGATATTTAGGCAAGAGTTGGAAACTCCCATGGGGAATTATCTGAAACTAGATGCCCGACCTTTAACAATGCCAAATTAAAAAATAATATCTTTAGGTATACTGCCAGGGGTGGAGGGGTGCTGTACCAGTCATGATGGTAAAAACACAACCACACACACACACAACGCCCAGCAGGAAAGATAAACCCAATGGAGAATCTTACAGCTAAAAAGAAGCAACTAAAAATGGGAGATTATTGAGTTGGCCCGCCCTTTGCAGCTATAACAGCTTCAACTCTTCTGGGAAGGCTGTCCACAAGGTTTAGGAGTGTGTCTATGGGAATGTTTGACCATTCTTCCAGAAGAGCATTTGTGAGGCCAGGCTCTGATGTTGGGCGAGAAGGCCTGGCTCACAGTCTCCGCTCTAATTCAACCCAAAAGTGTTCTATCGGGTTGAGGTCAGGACTCTCTGCAGGCCAGTCAAGTTCCTCCACCCCAAACTCGCTCATCCATGTCTTTATGGACCTTGCTTTGTGCACCGGTCCAAATCATTTGGTGGAGGGGGGATTATGGTGGGGGATTGTTTTTCAGGGGTTGGGTTTGGCCCCTTAATTCCAGTGAAGGGAAGCATACCAAGACATTTTGGACTATTTTATCCTCCCAACTTTGTGGGAACAGTTTGGGGATGGCCCCTTCCTGTTCCAACATGACTGCATACCAGTGCACAAAGCAAGGTCCATAAAGACATGGATGAGCGAGTTTGGGGTGGAGGAACTTGACTGTCCTGCACAGAATCCTGAACACAACTTGACTGATCAGCGATAACGTTATGACCACACACACCTAATATTTAGTAGGCCCCTGTCTTGCCACCAAAACAGCCCTGATCCATCAAGGAAGAGACTCCAATAGACCTCTGAAGCTAAGATGTGGTATCTGGCACCAAGCCATCAGTAGCATATCTGTTAAGTCCTGTAAGTTGGGAGGTGGGGCCTCCATGGATCCTTCCTCAAACCATTCTTGAACCATTTTTGCAGCGTGACAGGGCGCGTTATGCTGCTGAAAAGGAATTCTGTTTCCATGAGGGGGTATACTTGGTCACCAACAATATTTAGGTAGGTGGTAGGTGTCAAAGTAGCATCCACATGAATGGCGGTAGCCAAGGTTACCCAGTAGAAAGCATCACAGAGAGAGCCAGAGACAGACAGACAGAGAGCCAGAGACAGACAGACAGAGAGCCAGAGACAGACAGACAGAGAGCCAGAGACAGACAGACAGAGAGCCAGAGACAGACAGACAGAGAGCCAGAGACAGACAGACAGAGAGCCAGAGACAGACAGAGAGCCAGAGACAGACAGACAGACAGAGAGCCAGAGACAGACAGACAGACAGACAGAGAGCCAGACAGACAGAGAGCCAGAGCCAGACAGACAGAGAGCCAGAGCCAGACAGACAGAGAGCCAGAGAGCCACAGACAGACAGAGAGCCAGAGACAGACAGAGAGCCAGAGACAGACAGAGAGCCAGAGACAGACAGAGAGCCAGAGACAGACAGAGAGCCAGAGAGCCACAGAGAGCCAGAGAGCCACAGAGAGCCACAGAGAGCCAGAGAGCCACAGAGAGCCAGAGAGCCACAGAGAGCCAGAGAGCCACAGAGAGCCAGAGAGCCACAGAGAGCCAGAGAGCCACAGACAGCCAGAGAGCCACAGACAGCCAGAGAGCCACAGACAGCCAGAGAGCCACAGACAGCCAGAGAGCCACAGACAGCCAGAGAGCCACAGACAGCCAGAGAGCCACAGACAGCCAGAGAGCCACAGACAGACAGACAGCCAGCCACAGACAGACAGACAGACAGCCAGCCACAGACAGACAGACAGCCAGCCACAGACAGACAGACAGCCACAGACAGACAGCCAGCCACAGACAGACAGCCAGCCACAGACAGACAGACAGCCAGCCACAGACAGACAGACAGAGAGCCAGAGACAGCCAGAGAGAGACAGACAGACACAGCCAGAGACAGACAGACAGAGACAGACAGACAGAGACAACCAGCCAGCCACAGACAGAGACAGACAGACAGAGACAGAGAGACGCAGACAGAGAGACGCAGACAGAGAGACGCAGACAGAGAGACGCAGACAGAGAGACGCAGACAGAGAGACGCAGACAGAGAGACGCAGACAGAGAGACAGACACAGACAGACAGACACAGACAGACAGAGAGACACAGACAGACAGCCAGAGACAGACAGCCAGAGACAGACAGCCAGAGACAGACAGCCAGAGACAGACAGCCAGAGACAGACAGCCAGAGACAGACAGCCAGCCACAGACAGCCAGCCAGCCACAGACAGCCAGCCAGCCACAGACAGACAGCCAGCCACAGACAGACAGCCAGCCACAGACAGACAGCCAGCCACAGACAGACAGCCAGCCACAGACAGACAGCCAGCCACAGACAGACAGCCAGCCACAGCCAGCCACAGACAGACAGCCAGCCACAGACAGACAGACACCCAGCAAGAGACAGACAGACAGCCAGCCAGCCAGAGACAGACAGACATGGACAGACAGACAGACATGGACAGACAGACAGCCAGAGACAGCCAGAGACAGCCAGCCACAGCCAGAGACAGACAGCCAGCCAGAGACAGACAGCCAGCCAGAGACAGACAGCCAGCCAGAGACAGACAGCCAGCCAGAGACAGACAGAGATAGACAGACAGAGACAGCCAGAGACAGACAGCCAGAGACAGACAGCCAGAGTCAGACAGAGACAGCCAGAGACAGCCAGCCACAGCCAGACAGAGATAGACAGACAGACAGAGACAGCCAGCCACAGCCAGACAGAGATAGACAGACAGACAGAGACAGCCAGAGACAGACAGCCAGCCAGAGACAGACAGACAGCCAGCCAGAGACAGACAGCCAGAGACAGACAGCCAGAGACAGCCACAGACAGACAGCCAGAGAAGATAGATATTAGGGTGGGAGCAAGGTAGATGGAGCAAGAGAAGATTACACTGGCAGAATGCAATAAAAGAAGATAGATAGATAGATAGATAGATAGATAGATAGATAGATAGATAGATAGATAGATAGATAGAGAGAGAGAGAGAGAGAGAGAGAGAGATATTAGAGAGAATGAATAGACAGACTGCCAGGCAAAAGTATAGGGAAGACAAAGACAAAGAGTGAATGTAACGGGTGGGGGGAATAATATAGAAAGATAGAATATAGAGGGATAATAAATATACAGAGAAAGGCAGAGAGAGGGGGAGATAGAGGATAGAGAGAATGAATAGACAAATAAAAGCATAGATCTAGAGATAATAGAACGAGATGAGAGGAGGGGAAGACAGAGAGAGAGAGAGAGAGAGAGAGAGAGAGAGAGAGAGGGGAAAAAAAGTAAAAGTAAAAGGAAAGAAATACTGTATGGGTATGGACAGAAATATAAAATTCTTATGATCCATTTGTAAATATAAATGGGCGTCTGTAACATTTTACACACACGTGTCAGTAAAACCGGCACCCCTTGGTTGGCCCCCTGGTCTGACACCGGGGATTCTTCGCTCATCATCATCGTATATAAATCATATGATCCACATTACCTCGTTCATTGACATGTCCCAGACTTTGCAGATGTCATTCTCCAAGTCTTCCTCCAGATCCACGCTGGCCTCCTCCTCCCCAGCCCCCAGTTTATCTTTATCCACAGTAACAGTCTGGATGGAATAGAAAAGTAAAACTCCAATGAATCAAACATGAACATATTGGGCTCACATTGACAGAGGACCCAGTCTGACTGCTGACAACGACAACCCCCCCCCCCCCCCCCCCCCCCCCGACTACATAAATCACCACATCTCCCGGAGTACTTATTTCTAATACCATGAAAAGGGGCAAGAACAGTTTTAACAACCAAAAAGGTGCAATTCTGCAGACCCCCCTCCCACCATCATACAGGACAGACTCCTGCCACAGAAAGTCTGATCTTTCAGTAGGTGTGTGGTATCACAATATAACTGCAGGTAACTGTTCAGTCTGAAATATAAGAATGATGTTCGGTTTCTAATGTCAGCAATGACAGATGTTTAATGCCAAAATCCAGGCTTCCCCCCACCTTTTCCCACAAGTGACCCCCTCCCAATGCCTCATTTGTTTATGATATTACAATATATATATATATATATATATATATATATATATATATATATATATATATATTTTTTTTTTATCTCTAGATTACATATATATAATTAAATCACACACTATATATACTGCTGCTACCTGCCAGTGTGTGTATAATATATATATATATATATATATACATACATACATACATATACACACACACACACACACACGTCATCCTCTTCTTCCCTTTTTCTCCAACAGTGGGAATTCCTACGTGATGCAGAGATCAGCACTGATGCAATGATGTCAGTGCCACTTTTTGCATCTATACAATGAGCTCCAGGCACCATGGGGACACCCCCTCAGGAGGCACACGCATTACACCCTGTACTCACAGCATGTCCTCAATCTTCCCTGTTGAGTTGTGCTTGACGTCATAAAACCCAGTAGACTAAGGACATCTAGTGGTGGAAAAAAAGTATTGCAGGGGAATTACTTGATTGAAGGCGAGTTTTGAAGACAGAGCTGCTTTATTTGTTATTGTTGGCGGGCAATTTATTAAAAAAAAAAAAAAAAAAAGTTGGCCCGTACAGTAAGGGAAAAAAGTATTTGATCCCCTTCTGATTTTGTACGTTTGCCCACTGACCAAGAGATGATCAGTCTATAATTTTATTGGTCGTTTATTTTAACAGTAAGAGACAGAACAACAAAAACATCCAGAAAAACGCATTTCAAAAAAGTTATAAATTGATTTGATTTGCATTTTAATACGTTTTTGACCCCTTCATAAAACAAGACTTAGTACTTGGTGGCAAAACCCTTGTTGGCAATCACAGAGGTCAGACGTTTCTTGTAGTTGGCCACCAGGTTTGCACACAGGAGGGATTTTGTCCTCTTTGCAGATCCTCTCTAAGTCATTAAGGTTTCGAGGCTGACGTTTGGTAACTCGAACTTTCGGCTCCCTCCACATATTTTCTATGGGATTAAGGTCTGGAGACTGGCTAGGCCACTCCAGGACCTTTAATGTGCTTCTTCTTGGGCCACTCCTTTGATGCCTTGGCCGTATGTTTTGGGTCATTGTCATGCTGGAATACACATCTACCACCCATTTTCAATGCTGTGGCTGAGGGAAGGAGGTTCTCACCCAAGATTTGACAGTACATGGCCCTGACCATTGTCCTGTCCCCTTAGCAGATAAACACTCCCAAAGCATAATGTTTCCACCTCCATGTATGATGGTGGGGATGGTGTTCTTGGGGTCATAGGCAGCATTCCTCCTCCTCCTCCAAACATGGTGAGTTGAGTTGATGCCAAAGAGCTCAAATTTGGTTTTATCTGACCACAACACTTTCACCCAGTTCTCCTCTGAATCATTCAGATGTTCATTAGCAAACTTCAGACTGTCCTGTACTGCGCTTTCCTGAGCTGGGGGACCCTGCAGGGGCTGCAGGATTTCAGTCCTTTAAAGCGTAGTGTGTTACCAATTGTTTTCTTGGTGACTATGGTCCCAGCTGGCTTGAGATCATTGACAAGATTCTCCCATGTAGTTCTGGGCTGATTCCTCACCGTTCTCATGATCATTGAAACTCCACGAGATGAGATCTTGTATGGAGCCCCAGACCGAGGGAGATCGACAGTTATTTTGTGTTTCTTCCATTTGTGAATAATCGCACCAACTGTTGTCACCCCCTCACCAAGCTGATTGGCGATGGTCTTGTAGCCCATTCCAGCCTTCTGTAGGTCTACAATCTTCTCCCTGACATGCTTGGACAGCTCTTTGGATATGGTGGATAGATTGGAATCTGATTGATTGATTGTTTCTGCGGACAGGTATCTTTTATACAGGTAACAAGCTGAGATTAGGAGCACTTCCTTTAAGGATCTCGTTCACACTGAACACGGCTTTGAAATCGTGCCAGTTCATATGAACTCGCAAATTTTCAAAGCCGCATTTCAGTCCGACCTTGGGGGCGACTTGAAAAGATATCTGTGCGGTTTCATGCCAGCGCGGCATGTGAGCAGAGGCTTCTACACAGAGCTCCCGCACATCACCCGGATTTGATCCGGTTTCCAGCACAGCGAGACGCCCGGCTTTGCCCCATTACTTACGGAGAACACCCACTGTACCTCCCGCACGTCTATACGGCCGCAAA
Source organism: Aquarana catesbeiana (assembly GCF_042186555.1). NCBI lineage: Eukaryota > Metazoa > Chordata > Amphibia > Anura > Ranidae > Aquarana > Aquarana catesbeiana. The sequence continues at coordinate 26,780,465 of NC_133334.1, forward strand.
ACAGCAATGCTGACCCGGGGGAAACAAAGGAGGTGGCCCGCGGCCTGATTCCCAATATGGCACCGCTCCGACCTCTGCACAGAAGGCTCGTGGGGGAGACAAATCCAAGGAGGGGGTGAATAAACAGCTCAAGTACCCCAAAGACTGGACTGGAGACCCCCCCAAAGATATGCGCTACTATGCATTGCAAATGACATCGCCCCCCCAACAAAAGTAGTGCAGGAACTACTTTTGGAAATCGGTGCGGCGCTGCACAGATTGGGACGCTCCCATCACTGGCAATAAGCTCTAATTTGACATGCAATTTGACCTGTCAAATCGCGCTGATGTAATCGGGGGCTAAGAGAGTGCTCCTAATCTCAGCTCGTTACCTGTACAGAAGACGCCTGGGAGCCAGAAATCTTGCTGACTGAGGGGATCAAATACTTATTTCACTAATTTAAATGCAAATCAATTTATAACTTTTTTTGAAATGCATTTTTCTGGATATTGCTGTCTCTCACAGTTAAAATAAACCTACCATTAAAATTATAGACTGATCATTTCTTTGTCAGGGGGCAAACCTACTGCTGACAGCTCATCAAACTCTACAGGAGACTGATAGCTGTTGCAGCTGGGACTACTCACCTAGCGGTACCAATGTTTAGGGCAGTATGCGCCCAGAGAGGGATGCCCGGTATGCAAGCACTGTGCGTTCTGGGCATTTAGACCACTAGGGGCACCATTCAGCCAGCTGTCCGGTCTGTTATAGGTTATCATCAGTGGGGATAGATGGGGCACCTATGCTCTCATCCCACAGCTAAACGCCAGAGCCCCTTGTGCCAAGGCTAAGTGCCCCCGGGTGTATGGAGACCTATTATAAAAAGAACCATCCAAAGAAATTTACATACCCGGTTTTCCCCAAAAGCATGATTGTCGGTGATGGCTGCAATATAAGCCCTAGTTAAAGTCCTTGTAGGTCTTATTTTCAGGGAAACAGGGTAGGGCTCATTTGGGGGGGTAGGGCTTATATTGCAGCCATCACCGACAATCACGCTAGGTCTTATTTTTGGGGAAACAAGGTAGTAGTTGAGGTAAAAAAAAAGACACAAGTCCAACCCATGTGTGTGATTATGTGTCAGTATTACATTGTATATCCCTGTATGTTGCGGTCGTTCAGGTGCTTATCTAATAGTTTTTTTTTTAAACTATCGATGCTCCCCGCTGAGACCACCGCCTGTGGAAGGGAATTCCACATCCTTGCCGCTCTTACAGTAAAGAACCCTCTACGTAGTTTAAGGTTAAACCTCTTTTCTTCTAATTTTAATGAGTGGCCATGAGTCTTGTTAAACTCCCTTCCGCGAAAAAGTTTTATCCCTATTGTGGGGTCACCAGTACAGTATTTGTAAATTGAAATCATATCCCCTCTCAAGCGTCTCTTCTCCAGAGAGAATAAGTTCAGAGCTCGCAACCTTTCCTCATAACTAAGATCCTCCAGACCCTTTATTAGCTTTGTTGCCCTTCTTTGTACTCGCTCCATTTCCAGTACATCCTTCCTGAGGACTGGTGCTCAGAACTGGAAAGCTTAGTCCAGGTGCGGCCGGACCAGAGTCTTGTAGAGCGGGAGAATTATCGTTTTATCTCTGGAGTTGATCCCCTTTTTAATGCCAATATTCTGTTTGCTTTGTTAGCAGCAGCTTGGCATTGCATGCCATTGCTGAGCCTATCATCTACTAGGACCTCCAGGTCCTTTTCCATCCTAGATCCCCCCAGAGGTTCTCCCCCCCAGTGTATAGATTGCATTCATATTTTTGCCACCCAAATGCATTTTTATTTTACATTTTCCTACATTGAACCTCATTTGCCATGTAGTTGCCACCCCCAAAGTGATGTAACCAGAGGAAGAGGGAACAATGTGAGAAGATCGCATGTCACGTACATCTATAAGTTTGGTCAGAGTGGTGAAGAACCAATGCTTGCTGTACATGGTGTTCCCGATACAATCTCCCGGCTGCTCGTCTTCGTCATCGCTGGTCGGAGGGGACGGGTTGCGATCCATGTCATCTGCTTGTTTTGGACTGGAATCTCCGTTTTCCTTCTCTGGAAAGAAAAACAACTTTACTATACAAAAAAAAAAAAAAAGAACTCACTTCTACTGAAAGGTTATCTCCACCCAAATCTGATATTTTTACTTTACATCTCAGAGGACAAGCGGATCTAGATTATACAACACAGCATTAGGTATGAGGACCTGTGACAATAAACACACTTCCCTGGCACCGCTGATATTTTTTTAAACTTTAAGCAGATGAAATACAGATACAGGAGTCGGTTTACCTGCCAATGGGTTGGAAGTTCTGTTAACCTCCTGAGATTTGCACAGCCCTTCCAGACAGCAATGACCTGACTTCTCTCTACTGCAGGTAAGCAATATGGCTTGGTCACAGCCCCACCCCCCCAGCCTGTGATTGGACAGTGAAGGACAGCAGCAGATCCCTTTGATCACATTGCTCTCTCCTCCTGTTAGCGTGTTCCTTGTTGGAGCAGATTCTGATTTGTCTCCTGTTGACCCTCCCTCTCCTAGTAGAAGTGCTACTGTACAAGGAATGACAGAGGTTGGTACCAAGTCAGGTACTTATACACGTTGAAAAATACATTTAAAGCATTATTAAACCCAAAACCAAAAAAAAATGTAATATACTGTGGCTTGCCAGTCATTAGATGTGGCTGCATTCGTTTTCTTTTTTAGGCTTTTTTTTCTCCTCTGTTTTCCCCGGGTGATCTGGCCAGTAACACGCCTCCTGTATTAGAGCGCCCCCTATTCTAGATGAAGGGGAACAGGAGGCACAGCAGCATTGTCAGTCTGGGTAGAGGGGAGTGTTAGATGTACTAGCAGATTTAAAATGCACTCATTGAAGCCAAACTCCAGCTAATACTTTATAATCAGTTATAGCAGTTTTTTTTCTTTCTTTTGGGATGAAGGTTTTACATAAAAGCTGATCATTGTAAGCACCCCTGTCAATGATAAACAGTTTGTCTCATCTTTGTAACTGATACATTCTGCTGGAGAGATTCTTCTTTTGAAAAACAACAGACATGCTGGCTGGATCACCAGATGAAAAATAGAAGAAAGAAAGCCTAAAAAAGAAAACGAATGCAGCCATCGCATCTAAGAATTGGTAAGCTGTAATATAATAAAGCTTTGCTTTTGGGTTTAGTTCGGCTTTAACCACTTCCTTACTGTGCTATAGCCCAAAGACATCTACAGCGCAGCTCTGTTCCGGGAGGGTGTCCATTGACCCCATGGCACCACTCACCCCATGGGGCGTGCAACCGGTGCACCCTGTGATCGATGTGTCTTTCGGACACAGCCAATCAGAGTAAAGGACCAATCACAGCTGATTACAATGTAAACAGACGGTTATTGGCAGTACTTTCCTCAGGCGCTGGCACAGCGCAAGGAAAGCAGAGTGGTATGTACACCGATTGTCAGTGCAGCCCAATCAGTGTTGACCATCAGTGCCTCCTCATCAGTGTCACCTATCAGTGCCCATCAGTGGTGCCCATTATTGCCGTCTATCAGTGCCCCCTCATAAATGCCCATCAGTGCTGCCTTATTAGTGCCCATCAGTGCAGCTTCATCAGCACACATCAATGAAGAAGAAAAATTACTTATTTGCTACATTTTATAACAGAAACTAAAAAAATAAAAAAATTTTTTTTTTTTCCCTTTATTTACCAAAAAAATAAAAAAAACAGTAGTGATTAAGTACCACCAAAAGAAAGCTCAATTTGTGTGAAAAAAACGAAGATAAAAATATCACATGAGTATAGTGTTGTATGACCGCGCAATTGTCATTCAAAATGTGACAGCGCTGAAAGCTGAAAACTGGCCTGGGCAGAAAGGGGGTAAAAGTGCCCGGTAGGCAATAGGTAAATAGTGATAAAAATTGATTAGAAACTGTATTCCATTGTTGGTGTTGGATGTAGCTATGCTGTAGACACAAAGTTTGTATAGAACTAACAGCCCCAGCATCAGGGCTGTCCAAGGGGTAGGCAGAAGAGTGGAGGGGGGTGGTGGTTGGGGGTGGGGGTGGGGGGATGGTTCTTGGGACCTGGTCCAAGAACTGTCCGGCATGGCATACTTATATTTAGTAACATATACAGTAGGGGTGGATTTACTAAAACTGGAGAGTGCAAACTCTGGTGCAGCTGTGCATGGTGGCCAATCAGCTTCAAACTTCAGTTTGTTCAATTAAGCTTTGACAACAAATCCTGGAAGCCGATTGGTTTCTAATTAGAGCTGCACCAATGAGCTTCAAGGATTTATTGTCAAAGCTTAATTGAACAAACTGAAGTTTGAAGCCGATTGGCTACCATGCACAGCTGTACCAGATTTTCCATTCTCCAGTTTTAGTAAATCAACCCCATAATATGCTAGTAGAGTGCTGGATCCAAAAGGTAGGAAAAAAAAGGGAGGGGGGGGGGGGGCAATTAGAAACCTGGAAGGTCCCCAGTGTAGTCCGAGGAATTAGGCCAATGAACTTTGGAGTTCAGAAACCCCCCTTTATCAGGGACTGGATTCTGGTTATAAACAGAGTGAAAACTGGACAATAAAGCTGCAATTAAAATCGTGGTGATACAAGGTCACCAGTAAGGTAGCCAGACCGGCAACCCTTATCACCAAACTGAGGCCCACACTTTTCGGGGGGGCAGAAATTCCACCTTTCAGGAGTCAAATTATATGTGCGAATAGAGTGAATACTGGACAGAAATCTTCCATTTAATATGATGGGCATTGTGGTGATATGGGTCACCAATAAAGCAGCCAAACCGGCAACCCATAGCACCAAAATGAGGCCCATGCCTTTCGGGGGGTCAGAAATACCCCTTTATCAGGGCTCAGATTCTGTTTGTAAATAGAGGGAATACTGGACAATAAGCAGTAATATGAAAGGATAGGCATACCATTTTATATTGATGAGGGGGATTTCTGGCCCCGGAGCACATTGGCCTAATTTTGGTGATATGGGTTTTCCGGTCTGGCTGCCTTACCGGTGACCCAGATCACCATAACGCCGGTCATATAAAATAGAAGCTTTCTGTCCAGTATTCACTATTTCCAAATAGAATTTGAGCCCTGATAAAGGGGGGTCTTTCTGGCCACCGGAATGCATTGGCCTAATTTTTTTGACTTAATGTCCCATGTAATGGAGACTTACTGGACCTTTTATGGGACTTCGAACATTCTGATCTTGATAACAAGTTATTTAAACACCCAGCTACTTGTAGCACGGCTCCGAAATCAGATAAAAGGTAAGTGAATACCTTATATTTATCTCATGACATTTCGGGCTGGAGAAATAATCTGTATATAAATATAACAAAAAAAAAAAAAAAATCCAATAACATAAAAAAACAAACAGTAACAATAGAAAAAAACAAAACAAAATAAAACTATATTTATACTGCCTGGCCTCCACGCTGGTAGCATTATAAATTATAAAGGGATTCTGACCATCCAGCATTTACAGAAAACAAGCGGATCAGCAAGTCCACTTTCCTGACGGGACAGCTACAAAACAAGGTAGGGTGCTGCAAAACTTACAATCACCAAACAATATCCTATAAGGGTATAGATGATTTTTAACAATCTTTTATAAAATGTATCCAAACCCAAGAACAAAAAATGTAATACTGACGGTTACCCGTCATTGAATTGATTGGCTGCATTCGTTCTTTTTTTTTTTTCTAATAAAAGTAATACCTTGGATTATGAGCATAATTCATTCCAGAAGAATGCTTGTAATCCAAAGCACTTGTATATCAAAGCGAGTTTCCCCATCGGAAATAATGGAAACTCAGATAATCCGATCCACAGCCATTGCTGGTCTATGCAGTACCGCACGTGTTTCCGAGTGTCACTGGCGCCCCCGCACTTCTGGCCAAATGCGGTACTGCACACCCCAGCGGCTTGAATCCTGCTTGTCTTGCGAGACAACACCCGCGAAGCGCGTTCGGACTTTAAAAAAAATAATAGCTCGTATTGCGACACGGCACTGCGTTATTTTAACTGACAATTGCGCGGTCGTGCGCCGATGTACCCAAATAAAATTGATGTCCTTTTTGCCACAAATAGAGCTTTCTATTGGTGGTATTTGATCACTTTTGCGTTTTTTATTTTTTGCGCTAAAAACCAAAAAAAAAAAAAAAGGCCAACAATTTTGAAAAAAAGTAATAATAATATTTTTTAATTTCTGCTATAAAACAAAGCCAAAAAAAAAAAAAAATGTAAAAAAATAAATTTTTTCTACAATATGTATTCTGCGACATATTTTTGGTAAAATCCCAATAAGCGTATATTGATTGGTTTGCACAAAAGTTACAGAATCTAAAAACTATGGGATACTTTTATTAATTTATTTTTACTAGCAATGGCGGTAATCAATGAATTATACTGGGGACTGCGATATATTGCGATGGACACTGACACTTTTTTTGGGAACCCAATAAAGTGATCAGTGCTAAAAATATGCACTTTCACTGTATAAATGACATTGGTTGGGAAGGGGGTTAACATCTGGGGCGATCAAAGGGTTAAATGTGTGCCTAGCCAGTGTTTTTCTAAACTGTGGCAGGAAATGTTCATTGAAGATCCCGAGTATCAAACAAAACGCCTAAAATCATGAGTAGAGTTGTTTCAAGGTTGATCTGGACTGCCAACCTGTCAGGATAGATCCATTGGCATCACCTGTGTCTCCGTGTAGATGGTCGACCATCCATACGGAGACACCGGTTTCCTGACAACCCCGTTTCCTTCATTGAAAGTGTCATTAACATACAGGATTGTTTTTCTCTGTCGGGGGGGGGGGATGCGGAGCCAATCCCCACGAGTTCCCCAGGCTTCATCTCCATCTGGCTGGTCACAAACTCTTTATAGTGTATAGATAATTTGTGCTATAATCTGGAAGTCCTGATGAAGCGCAACTGTCCCGCGAAACGCGTAGGCCATCTCTCCAGATTTTCCAGCTGCGTTAACACCACCCTGGACAACTTAGTGTAACTATTTTTAATTATTCTTTTATGAGTATATATGTAGAATAAAATTTTCTTTATCTTTTTGTACAAATTTTCATGGTTTGTGTCTTCATTAGACCCTGCATGGTGCATGTAAAGTCCCACCTTTTTCTGTTCTAATATGGTATATATTAGGGATGCACCAATACCAATTTTTTTACAACGAGTACCAATACTTTTTTTTTTTAGTACTCGCTGATTACCAATTACCGATACCTACCGCAACTGTTTTGTTTTCACTTCAGCTGTCAGCAATGGTACAAAGCATTGAAAAGTTATTTACAAATTAAATAGATTTTTTTTGTAATTTTGCGCTTTTTCAATGTGAAATGTGTAAATATATATTAATATATATGTGTAAAAATATTCACTAATAAAGCAAAAAAAAAAAAAAAAAAAAGTTCTCATTGTTTATTGTTTATAAAATAGACGTGAACAAAAAAAAAAATTAAATGGAGGAGAATAGGGAGTTAATTAAGGCTGATTAGAGTAAATTAAGGGTTAATAAGGAGTTAAATAGAGGAACATTTGTTCATCCCTTTGATCTGCAGATGAAGAAACCAAAAGATACAAAAAGAAACAATGTTTCTTTTAATTTTAGTGTTTCAATGTTGTTAATAAACATTGCTGGCTGTTTTTTTTTTTTTTTGACAGCTCCAATTACCGGACTTCTTTAACACTGGGGAGACCAACTGACAGCTCAGAGAGCCCAGGTATTGGTGCATTTGCATGAGTACCGATACTTGTGCAAATACTTGGTATCGGTACTAGTATCGGTGCAAACCTAATATATATTAGAGCCTCTGGTCTCTGATGGATGGGGGATCGGATGACAGGCTGTCCTTTTTCATCCGACTGCCCCATAGAGAACAACAGGCTGTGTCCATCTCCGCTCTGCATAGCGGAGCAGACACGGACCTGTCATGCGCCTGCTCAGCAGGGATCCGAGGAGAGATCCCTTGCTGAGGAGAAGGATACGCTTTACGGAGTCCGCCCCATGTGAAAGGGGCCTAGGAGTGTATGTGTGCTGTTTTTTACTCACAAATCAACTGGCTGGGTCTCTCCTTGATTTCAGTTCTGAATGGTAACCGAAAGGAGGGAGAAATCCAGCCAGAGTCCGCGTGTTGTGTTCACCAACACATAGATCTCTGTGCTGTGATTGGCAGTTTGTTTGCTTTTGAGATAAAGGTTTTACATAAATAATTAAAAATTGTTCATTGTAAGCACCCCTGTCGGTGGTAAATGGCTTGCCTCATCTCTGACACTGATTTGTCTGCAAGAGAGCTCGCTCTTTCGAAAAACAACAGACTTATGCCCCGTACACACGATCAGAAAATCGTATGGAAAATACCGCTTTCGAAGCGATCGTATGATAATCGGATCGTTATTACAGAGCTTTCGAGAGCCGATCAGGACAGTTCATTCGATAGTATTCTATCGGACATGCAGGAAATTTTTTTTCGTACGATGCCAGATCGTACGATTTTCGCTTAATCAGCACAGCTATCGTTTCGAAGATGCAATACAACACATGACATCACTTCCGAATTTTATTTCTGTCGTGCGGGAATTTTCGTGACTTTAGTAAACTCATCAAATTCGATCTGAGATCAGCATGCAATAAAAAAGGGACGATCATTCGTTCGATAATCTCATCGTGTGTATGAGGCATTACTGGTAAAACTAATAGAAAAAGCCTAAAAAAACCCAAAACAAACAAAAAAAAAAAAACAAATGCAGCCATCACATCTAAGAATTGGTAAGCTGCAATATAATAAATGTTTTATTTTGGGTTTTAATACCGCTCTATTGACAAGTTTGCAACTAGAAACAGCATCATCAGCTAAACCTTGTGTTCTCCTAGAACGACTACCAGACACCGGTTTATGATGAAGGCCGTGTTGTTCTGCGCTTTGTTACTGGCTGTGCATCTACATTTGACCGAAAACTATGCAATTCGGCGACAGAACACGGGGGATGATGAGGATGATGATGATGAAGGTAAGATTTGGATTGCAAAATTAAATTAAAATTGTAAGCATCAAGATTAAAGTAGCAAACGCCAGATGAGGAACGTTTATGTTACAGAGGAGCAATTGTAATGAATAAAGAAGAAATTTGTTCTACTACTGGAAATATGGTTCCATGATGAAAGTTACATCATGACAAAATTACTTTAACTTAAATATTTTAATAATAGCTTAAAATATGAGCTCCAAGTCCAACTTCAACCAAAAATTTTCAGCGGTGTGCCTTACAAAGTTGGGCTGCCAAAACTGTATCCCCAGTGGTGGGAACAGTGGACATGCAGCTATGATAAATAGTAGATATCTACTTTATAGCCCGGCTTTAGCCAAAACTTTTCCTGTAGCGTTTTCCCCCCAGACAATGCATTCATTTTTAAACGTGGATCTGAACTCTTAGGAATAAAGATTTTCTGTCTTAGAGAAATGTAATTTGTGGCCCGAAAAAAACATGTACCTTTTGTCTTGAATTCCTCCTGAAAACCTGTAGCGCGCTTCGTGTGTGCCCGAGAACCCCCGTGCCATAAGACTCATAGCTGTGTATCTGCAGTGTGAGATCATCTACAGTAAAGTAGACTCTCAACCACTGGGCCAAGGCCTCCTTCCCACCGGGCCTCCAGCCAGCTGCAGATTCCCTAACCACTCAAATTGCCTCCCAACCTTCCATAGTGGACCACAATGCCCCTTAGCCCCCACAGTGTCCTCCAACCCTCCACAGTGGACCACAGGGCCCTCTAACCTCCCAACCTTTCATAGTGGACCGCAACACCCCTTAGCCCCCCCACAGCGCCTCTCAACCTCCCATAGAGGACCACAATGCCCCTTAGCGCCTACAGTGCCCTCCAACCTCCCACAGTGCCTAACAACCTTCCATAGTGGACCACAATGCCCCTAGCCCCCACAGCACCTCTCAACCTTTCATAGTGGACCACAATGCCCCTTAGCCCCCACAGTGCCCTCCAACCTCCCACAGTGCCTCCCAACCTTCCATAGTGGACCACAATGCCCATTAGCCACCACAGTGCCCTCTAACCTCCCACACTGCCTCCCAACCTTTCATAGTGGACTGCAACACCCCTTAGCCCCCACAGCGCCTCCCAACCTCCCATAGAGAACCACAATGCCCCTTAGCCCCTACAGTGCCCTCTAACCTCCCACAGTACCTCCCATAGTGGATCACAACACCCCTTAGCCCCACAGGGCCCTCTAACTTCCCACAGTGGACCACAATGCCCCTTTAGTGCCCTCCAACCTCCCACAGTGCCTCCCAATAGTGGACCACAGTGTCCCTTAGTCCCCACAGTGCCACCCAGTCCCTGCAGTGCCCCCCACCCAGCCTACTAAAGAACCTCCAGCCCTCCCTAGTGCCCTCAACCTGCCACAGAGCCCCCCTGCCCGTGCAGTACCCTCCGGTCTCAGTGCCCCTGCAAAGTCCCCAGCCTCCTTGAGAGACCCCCCAACCACCTCCAGGGACCCCCCCCCCCCTCCACAGGTTCCCTAGATGCTGTCAGAAACCTCATCACTGTAGCACCAGGAGAATCAGATTTCAACCCTCCCACAAAAAAACCACATACCACTGAACACTGCTCTAATGAATATTTTTCCCTGAGCAGCAATGTTCAATGGAGCATGCTGAGCCACTTTTTTCAGGTTTTCATTGTTATATGTGTCTTTAGCTGGGGAGTTTCACCCGAGCTTGGTCACCATTCTCACAAGGATAGAAAGTGATGAGGAATTTAAAACAGTTAGCAGAACAAAAATGGGATTTTTGACTTACCGTAAAATCCATTTCTCTGAGTTCATTGACAGACACAGCGCTCCATTATTCAGAACCATAGGGTTATATCGCCCTCTACAGGAGTAGGACATTAGGCAGAAAAAAGACTTGGCTACGCCTATGGGCAGTCCTAGGTGATATACACCCCATCTCTGCTATAGGCCTTCGGTTTTGTAACAAGCAGTGTCAGAAGCATCAAAACTCCTTAGAGGGGTGGGCGGTGTCTGTCAATGAACTCAGAGAATTGGATTATACGGCAAGTCAAAAATCCCATTTTCTTTTTCGTTCATTGACAGACACAGCGCTCCATTATTCAGAACCATAGGGACGTTCCAAAGCAGTGCCAAACATGAGGGGTGGGACAACGAAAAATCCCAAGGCTAACACAAGACCCAACCAGGTAACAGGAGCTCAACACAGAAACAAACTGGAGCCCAACCTGAACAATACCCCTTCAAGGAGGGAATAGACCCTCTAAACAGCAGCCTGCAACACCTTGCGGCCAAAAGAAGCATCCTCAGATGCCAGCACAGCCACGTTGTAGATTTTGTGAAAGTGTATACCGACTAACAAGTGGCCGCCTTGCAAACCAGCACAGCTGATGCCTGATGATGGAAGGCCCAAGAAGCAATCAGCAGCCAAGTAGAATGCGCTGTAACAGGGAAAGGAGGAACCCAACCCCTGATAGAATAGACCAGAGTTATCGTCTGTCTGAGCCATCTAGAAAGGTCGCAGAAGAAGCAGACAGCCCCCTTTTTGGCCCGTCCGTGATCACAAACAGTGAGTCTGATTTCCTAAAAGGCCCTATGACTTCCAAATACACCCCAATCGCCCACACACATCCAGGGCATGTAAAAGGTAAATCACTTAGGACATTTTGACCTGGGACACAGGGAAGGCAATAGAAAGTCCTTAATCAAAAGGAATCAGAGGGGGGAACCACGGACAAGGGTGAAGAACCACTTCATCTTTGTGGATCACCAGGTAGGGAGTATGACATGGTAATGCCTACAGTTCCGACACTCTGCGAGCAGAGGTGATGGCATCCAAAAAAGCCACTTTCTGGGACAGAGCAAGCAGAAGAACCTCCCGAATATTTTCAAAGGGAGGCTCCTGTAGAACCGAATGCAGCAAGAGTAGATCCCACAGCGGTAGAAGTGGCCGCACCGGTGGAGGCAGATGTCGAACCCCTTGATTAAGAGTACACACCAGAGAGTGCAAGACCAGGGGAAACTGAAGAAAACTGCCAAGGCCGACACCTGGCCCTTGATGGTACTCAAGGCCTAAGTTCTGCTTAACCCCCCGTGAAGGAAGGTCGAAATCTGAGCCACCGACAAAGAACAAGGGTAAATGGAAAGCGCCTCACACCAGGTTATGTATGCTATCCATGTCCGGCGGTAATTCTTCCCAGAGGAAGGCTTCCTAGTCTTCAGCAGCGTCATAACTTCAGCACCTGGCTCATAACAGCCAGGCCTTCAAAAACCAGCGACTGAAGCGGGATGGAAGATCGGCCCTTGGGACAGTAGAACCTCCCTGAGAGGCAGTCGCCAAGGGACATCAGCGACCAAGCGCACCAGGTCGGCGTACCAAGACCGACAAGACCATCCGGGCCTACCAGAGTGACTGGAATCCCTTCGGCTTCGATCCTGCGCAAAAGCCGCAGCAGAAGATCTGGCTACATCTATGGGTAGTCCTAGGTGATACAGAGCGTCTGCAGTGCCCACCAGAGGAGCCCGTGACTTTGCCAGAAACCTCAGTACTGTTCTGTTAAGCCGGGACGCCAACAGGTCTACCTCAGGAGTTGCCTATCGGAGACATATTTGATGAAACATGTCCTGGTGAAGGGACCACCCCGTGGACCAAACATTAGCCGACGGAAGCAACCGCCTGACATTTTTGCCATTTTTCCACTCCTAGAATGCATACGGCGGAGGGGGCCGGAACAAGGCCTTCTGCCCACCAAAGAATTCTGGCTACTGTCAGGGCCTCAAACACACTCTTCGTTCCGCCCTGGTGATGGACATAGACCACCGCCGTGGCATCATCTGACTGGATCTGTACCCGGAGCCACCGAATCCATAAATAGTCTGATCGCTCAAAGTCCCAGGATATCGATTGGCAGTCTGGATTCCTGCAGTGTCCAACGACCCTGAGCAGAACCCAGTCCCAGGACACCTCCCCACCCGGACCAACTGGCATTGGTGAGGACCACTGTCCAATACAAAGGGAGAAAGGATGTGCCCTGCCGAAATCCCAGAGCGCAAAGCCACCAGACTAGGGACCCCCGGTTTTCTGGTTTCACCCGAACCTGATAGCCCAGAGACCTCAGGCACTTTACGCCAGGATCTCACTTGAAAAGGAGCTTGTATAGAATTGCGCAAATGGAACCGCCTTGAAGGTAGATACCATCAGGCCCAACACCCACCTGCAGGACCGCAGGGAGGCCCACCTGCGAGAAAACAGTAGTTGAAACGCAGCATGCAACTTCTGGAGTTTGTCCAGAGGAAGAAACACTCTGGCCAGAGCTGAAACCAGAGTCAGACCCAGATAATCCAATTTTCTGGAAGGAGCCAGAGCAGACTTCAGGTAGTATAGAATCCAACTGAAAACTGAGGTCTGTATAGTGAGCTACGTCGCCACTGAGGGTAGCCGAGGACTCTGCTCGCAGAAGATCATCCAAGCAGCCCAGGACCGCAATCCCCCCGCTTACATAACCACGCCAGAACTGGGGCCAACACCTTTGTGAGTACGCAAGGGGTGGAGGCAAGACCAAAAGTCAACACCGCAAACTGAAAATGCTCTTTTCCCACAGTAAAATGGAGGAAGTGTTGGGCACGTATTGGAGTGGAAAGTCCCCATGATGAAGGGATGCCACCACCGTGCGGAAGGACTCCATTCTGTACCCACTGGAACCGTGACAAGCACACCCTGAAGCAACAAGGCTTGCACAGCCCAAGGAGAACTGCCAACAGTATGGGTGACAGACGCCAATTGGAATGGAAAAAAACTTTTTTGGGGTTCAAGGCCGGAAAACTGGGACATGGGTGAGGGCGTGCCTTCATGCCTTGTCCGTGGGTCTAGGGAGCCCCGCTCTCGGGTCACCAGACCAGGTCCATTGCGTGCCGAGAAGAAGGACTGCATCCGCTACGAGGCCCTTTTCCACCCCATTTCAGACTGTGGAAGACATTTACACTTCCCTCCTGTGAGACTCGTAACTATGTCATCCAGGGTAGCCCCAAAAAGACAATTGCCTTAAAATTGTAACCCAGTCAGAGCTTTTTTAGAAGCCCAGTCCGCAGACCAACACTTAAGCCCCAATACATGTCTAAGCACCATTGCAGAAACAGAGAGCTTAGCAACCAAGAGGCATCGCATACAAACTGCAGCCCCCAGACCAACTTGCCCGCCAAACTCAGCAAAAGCAGAGGGAATATGCTCCCCCTCCAGGTACATCAGCTGGATCCTTAAAAGCCGGAGACTCCTCTACCATGGTCACCTTGCGCAACCTAGAGACAGGGGGATCCACTACTGGTGGAACAGTCCACTCTTTAAGGAGGGACCCCACAAAAGGGGTACCTCACAGCGAAGCGTCTTTGGAACCACAAAAGGACACTTTGGACACTCCCAGTCTTTACAAACAAATATTCCAAAATAGGAGGGAGAAGGGAACACTTTTGCCGTGCGAGACAGTTTATGGGTGCCAAGGGGACCGGCACCTCCGCCGCAGCCACATCCTCCATCTTTAAAGTTTCCCACACAGATGTAATAAGGGAGGCAACCAGCACCTTCTTGTGCGCCACTGCAGTTGTGGAGCATCAACCTCAATAACTGACAGGACAGGGAGTGTGGCCACCAACCCCGCAAGGTGGGCCACATCCACGACGGCAGAGCCAGACATAGGATCGAGACTGATAAGGCAGGGGAGGGGGCTATTTACTAGCATTTATGCCCAAGCGCCACCAGTGAAAGCGCAAAGAACACAGGGGGGCCGCTGACTGAGATCTCCGGCGCCTTAGGCCCCGCACAGGGCCTCACCGAGGCCCCACACGGGGGATGTTGACCAAGGCCCCGCACAGGGGGCGCTGACCCAGGCTCCTCACAAGAAGCACCGGCTGAGACCCCGCACTGGGGCGCCTGATACCCCGCACAGGGGGTACCATTGGCACTGGCTGAGACCCCGCACAAGGGGAGCCTACGAACACCCCGCACAGGGGGCACTGGCTGAGACCCCGCACAAGGGGAGCCTACGAACACCCCGCACAAGGGACACTGGCTGAGACCCCGCACAGGGGGCACCTACGGATGCCCCACACAGGGGACACCACTGAGCCCTTCACAAGGGGCACTGGCTGAGGCCCCTCACAGGGGGCATCCACTAAGGCCCTCACGAGGGGGGACCATCCACTAAGGCCTCTCCCAGGGGGCGCCTACGGAGGGCCCACTTAAATAACCCCCCCAAAGGGGGGGGTGGCCCTCAGAGCCCCCACAGCGCCGTCCCTCTGCATGAAGGCGTCCGGCGTGGCCGTGCAGACTAGCAGGCTGCGGCCTAAATTTTTGGCCGCCCGCCGCGAGTGCACAGGTCCGCAGGGGGGACCAGACCAGGCTAGAGCCGAGGAAGGAGGGCGTATGCCCTCAACGGAAAGCAGCGACCTCCGCCGCCTGCAGCAGGGCCGCCCCACACATCGCTGCGGCCTAAATTTTCGCCCGCCCGTCGCGAGTGCATGGTAGGCCGCAAAGCCGCGGCCTAAATTAGTGGAGGGCCACCGCAGGGGGTGCGGATCTGCGGATGCCTGGTCACCCACCCAACCATCACGTGCCAAGGTGTACCCCCCTATAGTGACAACCCTGGGAGGAGGGGGGTGGACAGAGTGTCCGAAGCACCTAAGCCAGAGGCCTGGGCCCCACCCGGGGAAGGAGGGGGGATGTGGAGGTGAACCCCAGGAGGGACCAACCACCCCAGGGAGTACCCATGCCCCACACCACTCCAGGGAAGGAGAGGAAGGGCCCCTTACTTACCACTCCAGCAAATGTGCGGGTAACGCTCCCAGACAAATCCTCCTCCAGCGAAGTGGGGGGGGGGCTGTCGGCCATGAGAAACGCTGTGACACAGGCCGAGAACCGTATGCGACCTCGCGAGACGTTTAACACGCAGGGCCAGCCCCCATCCAGTGATGCTATGTTGCAGCCGACCTAGCGCGTAGCTGCGGTCTGCACGCGCCCGGTGACCAGACTGGGGAGACCACTGGATCGACCACTGGATCCAGCCCGTCCCTCAGTCCGGCAGTTGATTGTAGATCTCACAGGGAAAAATCCAAGAGAAAAAAAAGTAGCTGCAAAAGCAAAAACAAAAAATTGCCAGGACCAGAGATCCCAGCAGGTAACTAGGTCCTTACTCCTGACTAGGCAGAAAAAAAACTGGAGGCCTATAGCAGAGAGGGGATGTATATCATCTAGGACTGCCCATAGGCGTAGCCAAGTCTTTTTTCTGCCTAGTGTCCTACTCCTGTAGTGGACGATATAACCCTATGGTTCTGAATAATGGAGCGCTGCGTCTGTCAATGAACGAAAGAGAAAAATTGGGGCAGCTTCACATTGCCCGCTGTGATTTTGCTAAAGCACAGCTAACCCGTGCTTTTCGTACAGGTTAGCTTTGCTTTCCTATAGACTTCTTTGAGGTCCTGTGGTTTTGACGTGGTTTCAGAAAGCACACCAAAACTCCTGCATGCTGCATCGTTTGGTGCGCTTTCTAAAATCATTCCAAAACCTCGGGAGGACCTCATAGAAGTCATAGAAACACAGAAAAGCGATGGCAGGAAAAAGACTGAATGGTCCATCAAGTCTGCTTTTCGGTAACCCATTGGCTGCATGCGCCGATCAACTGAACATTTTCCAGCAAGCCTGTGCATGAAAAGCCAATCAATAGAATGACTTCTAATGAATGGCCATAGATGGATCCAAATCCGTCCGGTTCCTGCTGAACCAGCCAAATTTTGATCCATCCATGGCCAGCTTTAGTTCTCCATCTCACATGCATACATACATTTACTAGGGCTAGTATAGAATGGAGCCAATTACCCTAGCAGCATAGAAAAGTGATGGCAGAAAAAAGACTGAGTAGTCCATTGAGTCTGCACGATTTTTGTTTTTTTTATACATGTTTAGTAATTTTTTCTTTTTTTCCTTGTGTGGTTATTTTTTTTGTTTTGTTTTTACTTTTTTTCTCTGAGTTGAGATCTAGGATTGTTCCAAGCATGTTTGAAGTCATCTACTGCACTACCTCTGCTGAGAGTTTATTCCAAACATCAGCTACCCTTTCAGTAAAATAATACGAAAATTAGTTTTGAACTTTCCACCATTTAGTTTGAGGTAAATCTGAAAGTCACTGGGAAAGCACAGCTAACCACCACAAAAACTGCCCTAAGAGCAGTAGGACCACACTGGGGCGCTGTGAAGCTGCCTTTGGGGGGTATCATCCAATGGGCACACTTTTGAAAGTGACAGCTAACAGAAGAGTTACCCTCTTTTCCTATTCTGTCTCCAGGACAAATGGAGGGAAATCACAGCAACAGAGGGGAAAAGACCCAACAAGGGTTCTAACTCTCTCTTTCTATATCCAAAAGAAAAAAAAAAAAGTTTTGGCTTTAGATAAACATTAAGTCATCATCTGGTGTCCATTTTTCCAACACTAGGTACAATTTCTTCTAGCCTTCGTAAAGTACGTTACAGAATTTCAGGGCAATGGTTCACATAGAAACTTCTGGTCTTCTATAATAATATTGTAGAGATAAATTGATAAGTATAGTCAAAGAGACTGTAGCACACTTTACCACCACACCTACCATATGGCCAAAAGTATGTGGACATGGACACCCCTCCAGATTATGGATTCTGGGTATTTCCATCGATGGGTACTGTTATTACAATAGCATACAAAGACATTTTTAGAAAACTACAGTGGGGATGGAAAGTATTCAGACCCCCTTAAATTTTTCACTCTTTGTTATATTGCAGCCATTTGCTAAAATCATTTCAGTTCATTTTTTCCCTCATTAATGTACACACAGCACCTCATATTGACAAAAAAACACAGAATTGTTGACATTTTTGAAGATTTTTAAAAAAAGAAAAACTAAAATATCACATGGTCCTAAAGTATTCAGACCCTTTGCTCAGTATTTAGTAGAAGCCCCTTTTGATCTAATACAGCCATGAGTCTTTTTGGGAAAGATGCTACAAGTTTTTCACACCTGGATTTGGGGATCCTCTGCCATTCCTCCTTGCAGATCCTCTCCAGTTCTGTCAGGTTGGATGGTAAACGTTGGTGGACGGCCATTTTTAGGTCTCTCCAGAGATGCTCAATTGGCTGGGCCATTCAAGAACAGTCACGGAGTTGTTGCGAAGCCACTCCTTCGTTATTTTAGCTGTGTGCTTAGGGTCATTGTCTTGTTGGAAGATAAACCTTCGGTCCAGTCTGAGGTCCTGAGCAGTCTGGAGGTTTTTGTCCAGGAGATCCCTGTACTTGGCCGCATTCATCTTTCCCTCGATTGCAACCAGTCGTCCTGTCCCTGCAGCTGAAAAACACCCCCACAGCATGACGCTGCCACCACCATGCTTCACTGTTGGGACTGTATTGGACAGGTGATGAGCAGTGCCTGGTTTTCTCCACACATACCGCTTAGAATTAAGGTCAAAAAGTTCTATCTTGGTCTCATCAGACTAAAGAATCTTTTTTCTCACCATCTTGTCATCCTTCAGGTGTTTTTTTTTTAGCAAACTCCATGCAGGCTTTCATGTGTCTTGCACTGAGGAGAGGCTTCCGTCGGGCCACTCTGCCATAAAGCCCCGACTGGTGGAGGGCTGCAGGGATGGTTGACTTTCTACAACTTTCTCCCATCTCCCGACTGAATCTCTGGAGCTCAGCCACAGCGATCTTTGGGTTTTTCTTTACCTCTCTCACCAAGGCTCTTCTCCCCCGATAGCTTAGTTTGGCAGGACGGCCAGCTCTAGGAAGGGTTCTGGTTGTCCCAAACCTCTTCCATTTAAGGATTATAGAGGCCACTGTGCTCTTAGGAACCTTAAGTGCAGCAGAATTTTTTTGGTAACCTTGGCCAGATCTGTGCCACAATTCTGTCTCTGAGTTCTTCAGGCTGTTCCTTTGACCTCATGATTCTCATTTGCTCTGACATGCACTGTGAGCTCTATGGTCTTATATAGACAGGTGTGTGGCTTTCCTAATCAAGTCCAATCAGTATAATCAAACACAGCTGGACTTAAATGAAGATGTAGAACCATCTCAAGGAAGATCAGAAGAAATGGACAGCACCTGAGTTAAATATATGAGTGTCACAGCAAAGGGTCTGAATACTTAAGACCATGTGATATTTCAGTTTTTCTTTTAACCACTTCACTACCCGCCCATAGTCAAATTACGGCCTGAGATGGGATCTCCCATCCTGGGTGGCCGTCATATGACGTCCTGGGCTACCCGGCCGCCTAGGGGGCGCGCGCACCGCGGCATTGCTCCGGACCCAGTGCGTGTGCCCGGCGGCCGCGGTTGCCGCCGGGCACCCACGATTGCCCGTTAACCGAACAGGACCGTGGATCTGTGTGTGTAAACCAAGGGTCTCAAACTGGCGGCCCTCCAGCTGTTGCAAAACTACAATTCCCACGAGGCATTGCAAGGTTGACAGTTACAAGCATGACTCCCACAGGCAGAAGCATGATGGGACTTGTAGTTTCGCAACAGCTGGAGGGCCGCCAGTTTGAGACCCCTGCACACAGATCCACGTCCTGTCAGGTGAGAGGAGACCGATCTGTGTTCCCAGTACAGAGGAACACCGATCGGTCTCCTCCCCTTGTGAGTCTCCACCCCCTACAGTTAGAATCACTCTCCTAGGAAACATATTTAACCCCTCGTGTCCCCCTAGTGGTTAACCCCTTCCCTGCCTGTCACATTTATACAGTAACCAATGCAATTTTATAGCATTGATCGCTGTATAAATGTGAATGGTCCCAAAAATGTGTCAAAAGTGTCCGATAATGTCGCAGTCACGAAAAAAATCGCAGATAGCCTCCATTACTAGTAAAAAAAAATAAATAAATTTTTTTTTAAAATGCCATAAAATCTATCCCGTATTTTGTAGACGCTATAACTTTTGCGCAAACCAATCAATATACGCTTATTGCTATTTTTTTTACCAAAAATATGTAGAAGAATACGTATCGGCTGAAACTGAGGAAAAAATTTGTTTTGTTTTTTTCAAATTGGGATATTTATTATAGCAAAAAGTAAAAAATAGTGTTTTTTTCAAAATTGTTGCTCTTCTTTTGTTTATAGCGCAAAAAATAAAAACCGCAGAGGTGATCAAATACCACCAAAAGAAAGCTCTATTTGTGGGGAAAAAAGGACATCAATTTTGTTTGGGTACAACGTCGCACGACCGCGCAATTGTCGTTTAAAGTGCGACAGTGCTGAAAACTAAAAATTGGTCTGGGAAGGGAGGGGGTGAAAATGCCCGGTATTGAAGCGGTTAATAAATCTGCAAGAATGTCAACAATTCTGTTTTTCTGTCAATATGGGGTGCTGTGTGTACATTAATGAGGAAAAAAAATGAACTTAAATGATTTTAGCAAATGGCTGCAATATAACAAAGCGTAAAAAATGTTAAAGGGGGTCTGAATACTTTCCGACCCCACTGTATATGCTTCCAACCTTGTTGGAATAGTTTGGGAAGATCCTATTCTGTTGTGCCAGCACGACTGTGACCCTGTGTACAAAGCCAGCTCCAAAAAAAAAAAAAAAAAACTTGGGTTTGACCAGTTTGGTGGGGAAGAACTTAAAGTGATTGTAAACCTCAGACATGAAATATGAACCCAGCATATCCCTCTATAGTGTGTACTTGTCTTAGTCCAAAACACTACGTAACTGTCCACTTCCCCAATTCCTCTGCTATCTGCATGAGTCACTTCTGATGAATTTTCCTGACACCAAGAGAAAAATGGTGATGGGGAGGGAGGTCCAGCTGATTGACAGCCTCAGCTCTGTTCCTATGTGCTGTGTGAATGGGGGCATGTCTCTTCCTTCCAATCAGCTCTCAGAGCTCTCCGCCCCCTACTTTGAATGGATATGGGGCAAAGACAGCTACAGATAAACAGGTACAACTAATGAAGGAAGATTTGTTTCATCTCTGTGCATCACCTAAGGTCAATCACTTCACTGGGTATATGTAAGGGTTTACAACCACTTTAAGTAGAAAGTCTTCTCAGAAAAGTGGAGGCTACTTTATATTAACACCCATGGAATTTGAATGGGATGTTGAAAAAGCTCACATAGACCATCAGATCTCCACAAACTTTTGGCCTTATAATATATATTTCAGTTATTCTATATGTACTTAAATGACAACAGTTTCTCACCATCCTTAAGGTTCCTCAGGAGAGTCTCAGATGTCCGAAACCATTGATGAAATGCCTAAGACGCATAGAAGATTTGAAAATAATGGTATTGAACATGGACTGCAAAATCTACTCTCAGGCTTTGCCCAGAAATTAGGCCTATTGCCAGAAGAATTAGAAAGCAAGCTTTTAGGCCTGGCTGAAGAGCATGGCATATCACCGCAACATATGTTCAGTAAGCTCGCAGGACTAGGCCAGATGTTTGGTTTATATCAAGGCTTTGGGGATGGTGAAGCTGGTGATTCAGGAAATGGTCTGCTCAAACTGCTTGGAGGTCTCGGCAGCATGTTTGGGCTGCCATTAGGAAATCTGCAAAACAGACTTACTGGGAACAGCCAAATGTCTGGAAGAGAAAGTCGACAAAATCAACCGTCTTGTCAAGGAAAGAGAAGCGGTTCATCAGGAGGAAGAAGACAACAAAACCAACAGTCTTGTCAAGGAAAGAGATGTGGCTCATCGGGAGGTGGAAGACAACAAAACCAACCATCAGGTCAAGGAAAGAGGTTTGGCTCATCAGGAGGTGGAAGACAACAATACCAACCATCAGGTCAAGGAAAGAGGTTTGGCTCATCGGGAGGTGGAAGACAACAAAACCAACCATCTGGTCAAGGAAAGAGGTTTGGCCCATCGGGAGGTGGAGGACTACAAAACTTGCTGCCTTGTCTAGGAAAGGGGGCTGGCATATTGGGAGGTGGAGGACAAGGAAACTTTCTGTCTGGTCTAGGAAAGGGGTCTGGCTCTTTTGGAGGGTCTGGAGGTTCAGGAAGACATGGATCTTCTAGAGGAGGAATGCGTGGAAGAAACGAGGAATATGAAAGGTAATATTACGTTTCCTACAAAAAAAACTGTCAAAATGTGTTTCTAAGCAACCCCCTGTGGTTACTACGTATAATGGCAGCAATTGGGCACCCAGATGATCACAGCCATCACTGCAGTAGCTTGGGGTACTACATTGATTTACAACTGACACAGATGGCATTCAGGTATCACATAATGTATGCCAACTTACATTGAGCCCAGCTGGCCCAATGTAAGTACGCAATATATAGCGCTGGAGTTAATGAGTCACAAACAGCCAGCGCGTTTTTTAGGGACAAGACATGTCCTTTTCATCTGGGCTCAGTAATGTTTGCAAGTGCTTAAATGGACTCAGGGAAGCAGATCCCACATAAATCTTAAACTTAGGGATGCACCGATATATTGGCCACCGCAAATTATTGGCCAAAAATAGGGTGTTTTCTCGATTAAAAAAAGGTGCGCATAATGGCCACCGAAAAACGCACACTATTTTACCGAGATTTTCATAGGTCATGTGACTCAAAAACTACATCAAAACCCCAACATGGGTGCGTTTTTTATGCATTTTTGCCAAGTTTTAAGTGCATTTCAATAGGGAGGTGCATTACACCGCAACAAAAGCGCAAAGGACCAGTGTGAAGACATACATAGAATTTAAAGGGATGCATTTTTTGAGCTTTGCTTGTGTTTTTTTTTAAAAAACACAAAATTAATTACCGTATATATCAGCGTATAAAACGCACCTTAACTTTAAGAGGGAAGCTTCAAGAAAAAAAACCTTACACAGCCCTGCCCCCCCCCCCCCCCCCGCACAGTGCACAGACCCCCTGCACAGTGCACAGACCCCCGCCCCCTGTATAACACACAGCCCCCTTTCATTATAACCCCCCCCCCTGCACTCCCAGCGCTGGGACAGATACAGTGCTGCAAGCATACTCTAAAGTTAAGAAAACTTCACACTGTCAGCCCCTTCTCATACACCGCTCCTCCTGTGTCACTCTCATTGTAAATCAAAGCTTCTAAATACCTCCATTAATGCCGCTCTCTCTCATGGACCCGGTCATGTGACTGCTCTCCTCTCTTTCATGTGACTGCTCTCCTCTCTTTCATTGACCGCTCTTCCTCCAATCAAAAGCTACACACGAGGAGGCGGCGGAGCGGGAGGAGGAGGCCAGCCACAAGAGTAGCGTTAATTAAGGGATTCGGAGGCTTAGATTTACATTGAGAGTTACAAAGGAGGAGCGGTATATGACAAAGGGCTGGCAGTAATGTTTTCTGAACTTAAAGGAGGAAGTAAACTCTAATGGGTTTACTTCCTCTTTGTTTCCCTGCAAAGGTAAAACATAATGGGCTACTATGCATCGCATAGTAGCCCATTATGTGTCACTTACCTGACACAGGAGCCTGCGATGTCACCGCTGTCCCTTCTTCCACGAAGCCTCCATCTTCCTTCCGGGTATCGCGGCTCCGGCCAGTCACTCCCGCGCACGCGTGTGGGAGCCACCACTAACGGCTGCCGTAGACATCAGTGCCTGTCTTTTTGCAAATATCTCCTAAACCGTGTAGGTTTAGGAGATATTTCTTGGACCTACAGGTAAGCCTTAATCTAGGCTTAGTTGTAGGTGAAAGTGGTCTGTAAGGGTTTACAACCACTTTAAGAGTTTACTGGCAGCGTTGTCCCACGGCCAGGAGAGGCGGGACGGCCTGACACCCTCCCATAGGTGGCACCCGGGGCGGATCACCCAATCCCCACCCCCTGTTGGTAAAAAAAACAGATATTGGCGTATAACACGCAGGCACGGTTCTACCCACTATTTTCAGGGTAAAAAAAAGGGTGTGTTATACACCGATAAATACGGTAACTATTAATTAAAAAGTCTAAAAAAAAAAAATTATTTTGGTTTCATTTTTCGGCCAAGTGCATCCTGAAGTTTAGGTTTCAGTGCACCACTACTTAAAACTTACTTGCAGGGAAGCAGATGGGGCAGAATTAGGGGTGCACGTGCACCGAATAAAAATTTTGGTGCCGAAACTGAAAATGACAGTTTTTAAAAAATCTTTATATTTTTATATACAATTGTATTATATTCGACTTTTTAATTAATATCATCAATTTAAATTAATATGAATGTATTGTTGGCCATTATTGGCACCTTTAGAGGAAGAAAAGCTCAAGAAAAATGCAGTTTGCAGTCTCTGACCATCTCTTGTATCATGTCCACAGTCTCTAGCCATCTGATACAAGAGATCAATGCGGCCTCACCAGTGCCCGTCAGATGCGGCCTCACCAGTGCCCGTCAGATGCAGCCTCACCAGTGCCCGTCAGATGCAGCCTCACCAGTGCCCGTCAGATGCAGCCTCACCAGTGCCCGTCAGATGCGGCCTCACCAGTGCCCGTCAGATGCGGCCTCACCAGTGCCCGTCAGATGCGGCCTCACCAGTGCCCGTCAGATGCGGCCTCACCAGTGCCCGTCAGATGCGGCCTCACCAGTGCTCGTCATGTAGCCTCACCAGTGCCTGGATCAGGGCGGCGATCTCCGTGTGTCACGGAGCTGTATTTTTATTGCCCGGGCTGCAGTAACAATGTCCCGCCACGTGATTGCGTCACGCTGATTCAATGTCCCACCTTTGGATCACTGTGCTGTCTGTCATAGGAGGCGAGACATTGTTACTGTGGCTCGTGCAATTCAGCTCCGTGACACACGGAGATCGCCGCTCTAAGGGAGAGAGAAAGGGGGGGGGGAGGGAGAAGAAGAGGAGGGAGGACTGGGGCGAGCCAGGATGACACCCCCGCAATGGGTGGCACCAGGGGCAGGGCAGTCCCGCCCCATTTTTGGCAATATTTTACTTTCGCATTTTTTTTTTTCGGCTGCCAAAATTTAAAGTGCATCCCTAGGCAGAATTATGCCAGTGAAACAGCTGAAACAAACTAAAGTCCATTTAAACCCTTGAAAACATTACTGAGCCCTGATGAAGGGGGGAGAGTGTTGTGAACCGTGTTGGACTCCTTAATGAATGCCTTGTGTTGGTATAAGTTCTGAGAAGCATTCCATTCTCCTTGGAAGACGGCCCTGGTTTCATGTCACCTAACCAGAGCCAGTAAACTTTTTGAAAGACTGTCCAGTGCCAATTCCTTTCCATCAGTTTCCCAAAACATGTAGATGGACGCCAACTGTCCAAAACTGGCTGAGATCTTGAAGCTCAGGGCCGATGAAGTTCTGCACCAGGCCAGGTCCCAAGATCACGGCGTCACCCTTCATAAAATGTTTGTGACGGTGATTAGGAACCAGGAGTGAGAAATCCTCACAAAAGAGGCGGGGTTTGAGTGGGCAACTCTGCTAAGTGGGAAGGTCCATGTGGGAACATTCAATCACTAGGCAAGGCCTAAAGCAGACTTTGGAGGGTGTTAACTATGTCCTGGAGACTGGGACCAACATGTTAGTAAGTATGCACATTCCCCCCAGCTCCCCCTTTACTGGGGATGATTGACAGCAGCGGGAGCCAATGGTTTGCGCTGCTGCCTCTGAGACAATGAGGCGGGAGAGAGCCTATGCTCTCATGCACATCACTGGATCGAGATTGGGCTCAGGTAAGTATAAGGGGGAGCCGCATGCAGAAGGTTTTTTTTTTTTTTTACAGTAATGAATAGAATGAATTAAGGTAAAGAACCTTCTGCCTCTAGAACAACTTTAAGGGCTCACTCACACTAGCACCCCACTAGTTGGGAGGGCCACACTTTTACCATCCCCTGACCACCTTGTGGTCAGGGGATGTACAGCCGGGGGTGTACACATGATATGGTGCCAAAGCAAGAAAAATACCCCCTTGTCATGTTCCATGCATGTTTCACCTGCCGAACCCAATCCATTTAAGTGAATGGGGCCACTCTGAAAGCCCCCCCCCCCCCCAACCAAGTGAACAAATCACTCTGAACATTTTTCTATAAAACACAGATTTTGGCTATGAAACAAGCTGCAAACATCCACCACCCACATCTGAAATATTCGTTTAGGGGGCAAACTGCTCTAAGATGAAATAAAATTGTATGTGATATGAAAATTAATTATTTGCATTTTTAACTTTGCAGTGAAGAGGAGTAGGAAGCGGCGGCTGCACAATCTAGAAAGTCACCATAAGAAGATAACAGTTCACAGTTCTCTCCAGTTCCACAATCTATCAACCACTGAAGATTTCATTAGGTCAATGTTACAACAATCCCGGCTTGTCTAACTATTCCAGCAACTGAGGCTTTTAAAAGAGAACCTGTGAAGAAAGGGAAACACGGGAGCTGACACTTTTAAAGCAGGGATCTGAGCAACTTGATAATTGAAATAAAGGGTGCCAATAAATCAATGATTAACAAAAAAAATAAATAAAAAATAAATAAATAAAATCGGATTTTTTTTTTCATTTAAATCAGATTTTTTTTTTTTTTTTATTTAAAAAGCCTTTTTTTTTTTTTTTCAAATGTATTTTAATAAAATGCTTTTGGAGTAAAAAAATCTATCTAAGGATATTTTTCTATTTAAGATAGGATTAATAATTGAGTTTATTCAGCATGAAATGGAGCTTAGTTATGTAGCATGAGGCTGTATATTCTGGAATATTTACATTTTTAGTAAACTTACTGCATTGATGCCTTCACACAATTTCACAGTAAGGCTTCATGCACACGAGACGCCGGTGCAAACTCTGCTGAACAATGTTCTTAAAAGCTGAAACCAGTGTTTAGAAACGCCCGTTTAGCGGCGTTTTACCGCGTTTGCGTCTAGAAGCGTTTAGTTAAGATAACAAAGACCCTCGCCAAGCTCAGAAAGCATGATAAAATTTTAACTGCTGGAGAGAATGACATTTTGCGACCCGACTTTGGGGCCCCGTATCTCAGGGCCACTTGGTGCTAGGAACCCCAACTTTATGTTGTAGGGCTAGATCCACTGTGTTTGCACACCAAATTCGGGGTTCCTAGCACCAAGTAACCCCGAGATACGGGGCCCCAAATTTGGGTCACAAAATGTCATTCTCTGCTGCAGTTTACCATCATATTTCTGTGTTTTCTGGTCCAAAAAATAGGGTTCCTTTAAAAACACTTATAAACGCAAACGTGGCTAAAACGTGTGGCGTCTGAAACGTGGAAAACGTTTGCGTCTGAACTAGAGGTCGACCGATATGGGGTTTTTTTTCTGGCCGATGCCGATATTTAGAAATTGCGGCGGCCAATGGCCGATATATGATGCCGATTTTTGTGGCATATATTTTAGGCCGATTTAAAAAAAAAAAAAAAAAAAAAAAAACTCACCCACTTCTCCCTGCTTGCTCCTGTCACTCTACCACACACTTGATGCGTTAGCGTTTTTGAGCGTTTTTTTTTTTTTCAAAAATTTTTTTTTTTTCAATGGATCAAAAACGCTAAAAAACGTTGGTGAATGACGTTTTTGAGCGTTAGAGCGTTTTTACAGCTGAAAAACGTCTCTCAGAACCCACTGGTCCTGGGTTTTTTTTTTACAGCTTAAAAACGCCTATGCCACTTGCAGCTCAAAAACGCCTAGGTGGGCATGAAGCCATAGACTAACATAGACAGGCCTTTTTAAGCTGCAAAAAAAGCTCAAAAAAGCAGCTGTAAAAACGTCCGTGTGCATGAGGACTAAAAACAAACCAAAAACTCAATTATCACTGCCTGCAAGCTCGATATACCATGTGATATTCCCCTCATCAGCCAATCATGCTGTACAATACATGACTTGGTGGCACGCTTTTCCTCACGTTGGTGTCCATGAGAACTAGATGGGGTCTAACTTTTTCCAAGAGAACGTCAAAGGTGGCAATTGACATTTGTGTAAAATTTAAACATTTCTCTGGGTAATTACACAGCTGAACATAGATATTAGAAATGTATCCTGTGGACATACGTTGAGCCATCAATGGATGTGTTCAGTAGCGATGAACTCTGGTCCTCTCAAGTTATTTTCTACGTCTTTGGAGCCTTAGCAAAAGCAACATCAAGAGCATTTCCTCACACATTTCCTCACACATTTCCTCACACAATTCCTCACACAGTTCCTCACACAGTTCCTCACACAGTTCCTCACACAGTTCCTCACACATTTCCTCACACATTTCCTCACACATTTCCTCACACACTTCCTCACACACTTCCTCACACACTTCCTCACACACTTCCTCACACACTTCCTCACACATTTCCTCACACACGCTCATCATGGGATCCATATTAACAAACCAACCAAAAAAATAACAGCCAACTACAAGCACACGGCTTCCTCAGCTGCTACTCACACTGTTCTCTCACAGAATAGCTGAAATCGTTGTAGTATGTGTAGCTGCTGGGCTTCTAATTTTTTTTTTGGCAGAACACCACTTTAACCCTTTGATCACCCTAGAGGTTTAACCCGTTCCCAGCCAGTGTCATTAGTACAGTGACAGTGTATATTTTTAGCACTGATCACTGTATTAGTGTCACTGGTTCCCGCAAAGTGTCAGTTAAGGGCCCCTTTCACACATGTGCGACTTCAAAGTCGCGCAATTTTACCGCAATTTGGGAGCAGTACTACTTTGTACGACTTTGCCACAACTCTGGCATTAACCATTCTCAGCTTGTGCTCACAAAGTCGTACTGAAATCGTGTCTATATTATTCAGGTGCGATTTGCATGCTACTTGAGGGTTTAACATTGAGGTCTATGGACATCAACTCGCATGGAAGTTGGACCAAAGTAGTGCAGGGACTGCTTTGAAGTTGGCACAATATGAATGGTAGTCATTGAAAATCATTGGAGAATGACTTGTCATATGATTTTGCAGTACAAAAATCGTGGGACAAGTCGTATAAGTGTGAAAGGGGCCTTAGTGTCCGACTCAATATCGCAGTCGCTGATCGCCATTACAAGTATAAAAAAAAAAAAAAAAAATAATAATAAAAAAAATAATAAAAAAAAAATAATAAAAAAAAAATAAATAAAAATGACATTATATACACCCAGTATATATCCCAATTTGTAGACGCTATAACTTTTACGTAAGCTAATCACAATACGCTTATTGGGATTTTTTTTTTTTTTTTTTTTTTTTTTTTTTTTTACAGGTGGCAAAAATATGAATACAATCTATACACTGGGGGGAGAACCTCTGGGGGAATCTAGGATGGAAAAGGACCTGGGGGTCCTAGTGGATGATAGGCTCAGCAATGCCATGCAATGCCAAGCTGCTGCTAATAAAGCAAAGAGAATATTGCCATTAAAAGGGGGATCAACTCCAGAGATAAAACGATAATTCTCCCGCTCTACAAGACTCTGGTCCGGCCGCACCTGGAGTATGCTGTTCAGTTCTGGGCACCAGTCCTCAGGAAGGATTACTGGAAATGGAGCAAGTACAAAGAAGGGCAACAAAGCTAATAAAGGGTCTGGAGGATATTAGTTATGAGGAAAGGTTGCGAGCACTGAACTTATTCTCTCTGGAGAAGAGACGCTTGAGAGGGGATATGATTTCAATTTACAAATACTGTACTGGTGACCCCACAATAGGGATAAAACTTTTTCTCAGAAGGGAGTTTAACAAGACTCGTGGCCACTCATTAAAATTAGAAGAAAAGAGGTTTAACCTTAAACTACGTAGAGGGTTCTTTACTGTAAGAACGGCAAGGATGTGGAATTGCCTTCCACAGGCGGTGGTCTCAGCGGGGGGCATCAATAGTTTCAAGAAACTATTAGATAAGCACCTGAACGACCACAACATACAGGGATATACAATGTAATACTGACATATAACCACACACATAGGTTGGAGAGAGAGCATCACCGCTTAAGCACTGTGCAGTGCGAAACGCGTGAGCATTGTTCCACTCTGCTGTGACCTGTATTTTGGATGACACTTTATTGAATAAAAGGCAAATATTTTTGGAGTGCGGCTGTCCAGGATTTCTTTGATGTCTAACACATAGGTTGGACTTGTGTCTTTTTTCAACCTCACCAATTTTGTAAGATGCCACTGACAGGCAGCCCTCCCCGTCCACAGGAAGGGGGTGACCAATCAAGCCGCAACCTCAACCCCAGCTGCCAAAACTGGGAAGATGATGTCGGAGGTGAGCAGAAAGCGTGTATCCTGCTCCAGCAGGCCTCAAAACCCAGCTGAAGTCCCCGCACCCGCGGGGGCACGTCCCAGCTGCTGCGGTGTAGCCCAGTCACCAGGACGCAGTTTCTAGTCGCCATTGCGACCTGGCGCCTGGGTTTTGTCGAGCCCTAAATGGTTATACATTCACATCAGTCCTGCCCTCAAGGAGCTTACAATCTATGGTCCCTAACTTACACCCATACATACACATACTGGGGCCAATTTAGACAGGAGACAATTAACCTCCCAGCAGGTCTTTGGAGTGTGGGAGAAAACCCACACAGGCACAGGGAGACCATGCAAACTGCAGGCCGGTAGTGCCGTGGTTGGCACCGATGACCCTAATGATGGCAGGTGGACGTGCCAACTACTTAGCCACTGTGCTGTATTAGACTGAATCAGGAAAATACGGCATTATGGCCACTAGAGGGAGCCGATGATCACAGCAAATTACTTATTTACTTTGATTGTCAGCTCTGTTTGGTGGTCATAATGTGGTATTTTTTCTGATTCATTATTCTGAATGAACACTATTTGGCCTGAAAAGAAAAATACAAACAAGGCGGGCACACAGGCCTAGCGCACTACAGTCAACACTTTATGAGAAAATAAAAGTGGGTGAGCGCACAATTCATGAGAGTCAATGAGTTATGGCAGGCAGGGGTGTCAAACTCAATTTCATCTCAGGCCTCATCAGAACTACGGTTGTCCTCAAAAGGGCCGGTTGTATCTATAAGACTAGATGTCCAGAGCAAGCCCACCCACCAGCCCACCCACCGTCAGAAGTCAAGAGTCCCCCAACCCTCCCTTAGATCACAGTGCCAGCCCCCTTACCTTGTGCTGCTGCTGGGAAGAAGCTGGGGTGGGAAACGGAACGTGCCGATGTAGCCTCACATATGGCGATCCATCACATTTCGCTACCCGCTGGAGTGCGTATGCGCGACGCCGCCATTAGCGTTCCAACACATATATACGACAAAACTCCCCTTCGCTCGCCACGCTTCGGGCACGGCCTCGCTTCGCTCAGCATAATTATAATCTGCCTCTATGTCCACTTGGATGGTGGGGCTTGAACCTGGACTTAGGGGTGGAGTTTTGTCGTAACAGTGTTGGAATGCATATGGCGGCGTCGCGCATGCGCACTCCAGCGGGTAGCGAAATGTGATGGGTCGCCATATGTGACGCTACACCAAGTGTGGAGGTGGACCAGAGGAGGGCAGGAATCAGCTGAATGTTGAGACTTGTGAGGCAGAGACGAGGTGTTGCTGCGACAGAACAGAGAGGTGCAGGTCTCTAAAAAGGAGTTCTGTCCTCCTCTCTGCAGCCGACTGCTGAGATGGTGAGGGGGCAAGAGACTAGCGCAGGATCGGGAGGAGGAGTTCTTGTCCTTCTCTCTGCTGCCAAATGCTGAGATGTTTAAGTAGCCAAGCGGACTGCAGAAGTGAAATGCAGGTCAGGTCTGCCCATACTTTTGGGGCCTCTTCACGCTGTTGCACTGTGCTCACTTAACATGCGTGGCGTTAAGGCAGCCCATGCATATAAAGGACTGTAATGCACCAGAAAAGGTGCATGTACCATTTTCTTTTAAAGGCAGCGCACTACAACACACAATTTGATACAAAAGTGGCAGCACTGTGCAGGAAAATGTCAAAGTTCTCCCACTTAGATCAATTATATTAATATTTTATTATAGTTAGTATTTTTTATTATATATGAGAGCAATGGAATTCAAAGCTTTGCTGCTTTCTCCAGACTGGGAATCTAACTAATCCCGTTATAAAGCATGCAACCGCTGTCTCCGGCGTGCGTCACTCGGACAAATTTTAAGGGCGGACCCCTCTTAATCGGTGCTTTAAGAGGGTCCGCCCTTGAAACACGTCAGTGATGACGCACGCCACATAAGTGGCAGCATGCTTTATAACGGGATTAGTTATAGAGATTTGTGTACAGAGAGATGAGCGGATCTCTTCCCGGATGATGATTTTTATGACAAACAATATCGCAAACACAGCAAGTTCCGGTCTTTACTATTGCTTAACTGATTCCCCCCTGAAGTGCCCTCAACAGGATCATTATGCCCAGGAGGGCAAGACAGACTTCCTGATCACATCACTATTGTGATTGGCTGTCACAATGGTCACATGACAGCCCAGCTCAATCATTACTAGAGACCGGGAGCTGTCTATGACAGCTTGATCACCGTGCAGGGAGCGTGCTCTCAACATGTAAACCTCAGCTGCCTATAGACACATATGTGCGACAGTTAAAGCCCACCCTCTTTGACGCTGCACATATGCGTTAGCTGGGAGGCATGAGATTATTAAAATTTTTATGCTGGTGTGCTGTTTGTTTTAAGTGTTGCATTAGAAGTCATAGGAAGAATAAAGAAGAACAAAAGATGAGGAAGAGAGAAGGAAGAAGAGAGAGAAGGAAGAAGAGAGAGAAGGAAGAAGAGAGAGAAGGAAGAAGAGAGAGAAGGAAGAAGAGAGAGAAGGAAGAAGAGAGAGAAGGAAGAAGGAAGAAGAGAGAGAAGGAAGAAGAGAGAGAAGGAAGAAGGAAGAAGAGAGAGAAGGAAGAAGGAAGAAGAGAGAGAAGGAAGAAGAGAGAGAAAGAAGAAGAGAGAGAAGGAAGAAGAGAGAGAAGGAAGAAGAGAGAGAAGGAAGAAGGAAGAAGAGAGAGAAGGAAGAAGAGAGAGAAGGAAGAAGAGAGAGAAGGAAGAAGAGAGAGAGAAGGAAGAAGGAAGAAGAGAGAGAGAAGGAAGAAGGAAGAAGAGAGAGAGAAGGAAGAAGGAAGAAGAGAGAGAGAAGGAAGAAGAGAGATAGAAGGAAGAAGAGAGAGAGAAGGAAGAAGGAAGAAGAGAGAGAGAAGGAAGAAGGAAGAAGAGAGAGAGAAGGAAGAAGGAAGAAGAGAGAGAGAAGGAAGAAGGAAGAAGAGAGAGAGAGAAGGAAGAAGGAAGAAGAGAGAGAGAAGGAAGAAGAGAGAGAGAAGGAAGAAGGAAGAAGAGAGAGAGAAGGAAGAAGGAAGAAGAGAGAGAGAAGGAAGAAGGAAGAAGAGAGAGAGAAGGAAGAAGGAAGAAGAGAGAGAGAAGGAAGAAGGAAGAAGAGAGAGAAGGAAGAAGGAAGAAGGAAGAAGAGAGAAAGAAAAAGAGAGAAGGAAAAAGAGAGAAGGAAGAAGAGAGAAGGAAGAAGAGAGAAGGAAAAAGAGAGAAGGAAAAAGAGAGAAGGAAAAAGAGAAGGAAGAAGAGAGAAAGAAGAAGAGAGAAAGAAGAAGAGAGAAAGAAGAAGAGAGAAGGAAAGAAGGAAGAAGGGAGAAGGAAGAAGGGAGAAGGAAGAAGAGGGAACAAGAAAGAAAGAAAGAAAGAAAGAAAGAAAGAAAGAAAGAAAGAAAGAAAGAAAGAAAGAAAGAAAGAAGGAAGAAGAAAGGAGGATTAGTAGAGAGGAAAAAGGAAGAAGAAAGGAAAAGAGGAAAAAAAAAGTCCTGTCCCCTCCCCAACGCGTGTCGATACCGGGAAATGACATATCTTCCTCAGGGGGAATTCTCAAGTCATTTCCCGGTATCGACACGCGTTGGGGAGGGGACAGGACGGTATGCGAGACGGCCAAGTGTCTCAGCAGAGGACAGGACACAACAGTACAGCGCTTGTCATAATTTCTGGCTTGTATAGAATGGTGCACTTTAGCACCCATGAAATGTGAGTACCCTATTATAGGGGAGATTGTCATCTCTTAATAAATTTAAAAAAAACGATATTTACACTATCGAGTTTCCTCTGTTTTCTATATGGATACATGTGCAAGTAACCAGCCAAGGATCTGAATGCTGATTACAAACCCAGAGGTGGTTTAAAAGCGTGTTTTGACCAAGCTTAGGTGCGAGGTCACACGCTCTAAGGTGAGCACATACACCTAAGGGGGAGCACAAGAGTGGACACGAGTACATGTTGTTTTATTATCTGTAAAGAGAATTATAAGGTGGAATGAAATAGGAATGGACGTTGCATTCTGTTTAAGGCACTTTAATGCATGAATAATTTTGCACTAAGAGCACGTTAAGCACGATATATTTGTTATTTTGTTTATCGATGTGGATGCACTTTATATATATAGTTGTGTCACACAGGTTGTCACAACATATGGGGATTGTAATCTTTAATCGCACAGGATTGTCATTGGAATTGTCGCAGAGGGATTGCAATTTTTTATCGCATAAGATTGTAAAGTTGTGTATAGGCACACAGGTTGTCACAGCAATTAACGCATGGGATTGCAACCTTTAATCGCATAGGATTGTCATTGCAATGCCCCGTACACACAATCGGACATTCCGACAACGAAATCCTGGGTTTTTTTTCTGAAGGATGTTGGCTCAAACTTGTCTTGCATACACATGGTCGCACAAATGTTGTCGGAAATTCTGAACGTCAAGAACGCGGTGACGTACAACACGTACGACGAGCCAAGAAAAATGAAGTTCGATAGCCAGTGCGGCTCTTCTGCTCGATTCTGAGCATGCGTGGAATTTTGTGCGTTGCAATTGTGTACACACGATCGGAATTTCCGACAAGGGATTTTGTTGTTGGAAAATTTGAGATCCAGATCTCAAATTTTTGTTGCATGAGGCAAAAAGGAAGTTCTGGACAGCCGCACTCCGGAATATAGCCTTTATTTGTAAAAAGTCCAACAGATACAAGCCACAGCAAAAAAAAAATGGGACAAACGAGCTGACGCGTTTCACACTTAACAGTGCTTAGCCATATGACTTTTTACAAATAAAGGCTATATTCCGGAGTGCGGCTGTCCAGAAGTTCCTTTTTGCCTCATGTTGCTATATGCTTAGCCAGCACCTGGTGTTTCAGTTACGAGGAGAGTTCTATATCTACATTCCACCTGGATGCGGTGATCCCCTTCCCTTCTCAAATTTTTGTTGTTGGAAATTCCGACAACAAATGTCTGATGGAGCCTACACACGGTCGGAATTTCCGACAACAAGCTCACATCCAACATTTGTTGTTCGAAATTCCGACCGTGTGTACGCGGCATAACTATCGCATGGGGATTGCAATTTTCAATCGTATAGGATTATAATACACGTATAACATGTGACTGCATAGGATTGCAATATACTTTTTTGGAGTTAACAGTGTCAATATTGAATGTGAAGGTTATATAAAAACGTACATTCGTATAGTGCAGCATTTTATTTACTGGGTTGACACCAGCATATGGGACATGATCAATGCTACAACCTCATTCAATATTGACACTGTTAACTCCAATAAGTATATTGCAATCCTATGCACTTTGTAAAAAGTCATATGGCTAAGCACTGTTAAGTGTGAAACGCGTCAGCTCGTTTGTCCCATTTTTTTTTTGCTGTGGCTTGTATCTGTTGGACTTTTTACAAATAAAGGCTGTATTCCGGAGTGCGGCTGTCCAGAACTTCCTTTTTGCCTCATGCAACAAAAATTTGAGATCTGGATCTCAAATTTTCCAACAACAAAATCCCTTGTCGGAAATTCCGATCGTGTGTACACAATTGCAACGCACAAAATTCCACGCATGCTCAGAATCGAGCAGAAGAGCCGCACTGGCTATCGAACTTCATTTTTCTCGGCTCGTCGTACGTGTTGTACATCACCGCGTTCTTGACGTTCAGAATTTCCGACAACATTTGTGCGACCATGTGTATGCAAGACAAGTTTGAGCCAACATCCTTCAGAAAAAAAAAAAACAGGATTTCGTTGTTGGAATGTCCGATTGTGTGTACGGGGCATTGCAATGACAATCCTATGCGATTAAAGGTTGCAATCCCATGCGTTAATTGCTGTGACAACCTGCTGTGACAAGCTGTCCTCAATAATCATTTGGAACTTTACATGGTAGCTTGAAAGAATGTTTGTTTTTTAGATTGCCACCGATGTGTGTCAGGTGGGGATTTTACACAAGCTGTCAGATGGATGCAATCCAGGGGCTGTGCAGCAGCCCCATCACTTTCACGCACCCAAGTTACATTCAATATTTCTAAATATGCAGTTTTATTAAACGAATAAATATTATTTCGAACATGCTGATATGAAGGCACTTCCTGTTATAAGGTGGCAACCCATTTCTTAACCTCTCCCAGTAGTGCTCGTGTATATATATATATGTATATATATATATATATATATATATATATATATATATATATATATATACACACACACACACATATACATACACACACAAATACATACACACATACAGTATTCTCACACAAAAGTGAGTACACCCCTCACATTTTTGTAAATATTTTCTTCTATCTTTTCATGTGACAACACTGAAGAAATGACACTTTGCTACAATGTAAAGTAGTGAGTGTACAGCTTGTATAACAGTGTAAATTTGCTGTCCCCTCAAAATAACTCAACACACAGCCATTAATGTCTAAACCGCTGGCAACAAAAGTGAGTACACCCCTAAGTGAAAATGTCCAAATTGGGCCCAATTAGCCACATTCCCTCCCCGGTGTCATGTGACTTGTTAGTGTTACAAGGTCTCAGGTGTGAATGGGAAGCAGGTGTGTTAAATTTGGTGTTCTCGCTCTCACTCTCTCATACTGGTCACTGGAAGTTCAACATGGCACCTCATGGTAAAGAACTCTCTGAGGATCTGAAAAAAAGAATTGTTGCTCTACATAAAGATGGCCTAAGCTATAAGAAGATTGCCAAGACCCTGAAATTGAGCTGCAGCACGGTGGCCAAGACCTTACAGAGGTTTAACAGGACAGGTTCCACTCAGAACAGGCCTCACCATGGTCCACCAAAGAAGTTGAGTGCACGTGCTCAGCGTCATATCCAGAGGTTGTCTTTGGGAAATAGACGTATGAGTGCTGCCAGCATTGCTGCAGAGGTTGAAGGGGTGGGGGGTCAGCCTGTCAGTGCTCAGACCATACGTCGCACACTGCATCAAATTGGTCTACATGGCTGGCATCCCACAAGGAAGCCTCTTCTAAAGATGATGCACAAGAAAGCCCGCAAACAGTTTGCTGAAGACAAGCAGACTAAGGACATGGATTACTGGAACCATGTCCTGTGGTCTGATGAGACCAAGATAGATTTATTTAGTTCAGATGGTGACAAGCGTGTGTGGCGGCAACCAGGTGAGGAGCACAAAGACAAGTATGTCTTGCCTACAGTCAAGCATGGTGGTGGGAGTGTCATGGTCTGGGGCTGCATGAGTGCTGCCGGCACTGGAGAGCTACAGATCATTGAGGGAACCATGAATGCCAACATGTACTGTGACATACTGAAGCAGAGCATGATCCCCTCCCTTCTGAGACTGGGCCACAGGCCAAACACACCTTCAAGACGACCACTGTTTTGTTAAAGAAGCTGAGGGTAAAGGTGATGGACTGGCCAAGCATGTCTCCAGACCTAAACCCTATTGATCATCTGTGGGACATCCTCAAACGGAAGGTGGAGGAGTGCAAGGTCTCTAACATCCACCAGCTCCGTGATGTCGTCATGGAGGAGTGGAAGAGGACTCCAGTGACAACCTGTGAAGCTCTGGTGAACTCCATGCCCAAGAGGGTTAAGGTAGTGCTGGAAAATAATGGTGGCCACACAAAATATTGACACTTTGGGCCCAATTTGGACATTTTCACTTAGGGGTGTACTCACTTTTGTTGCCAGCGGTTTAGACATTAATGGCTGTGTGTTGAGTTATTTTGAGGGGACAGCAAATTTACACTGTTATACAAGCTGTACACTCACTACTTTACATTGTAGCAAAGTGTCATTTCTTCAGTGTTGTCACATGAAAAGATAGAATAAAATATTTACAAAAATGTGAGGGGTCACTTTTGTGAGATACTGTATTATATTTTATATACACCAAGTTGCATCATATTTTGGGGATATTGTTCACCTGCTTTAGATTTTGTCGTTTTCAGGTTCCTTCTGTGCTTGTCTTCTGCCTTCTATTTTTTCCTCCTGACATATTTGACCAATCACTTGTGAATCTCTCCCCCTTTTTTTTTTTTTTGATCCTGACATTTTTTTTTCTTTTTTGATCCTGCCATACATTTTTGATCCTGCCATAAATATATATATATATTTTTTGTTTTGTTTTTTGATCCTGCCATAAATCTTGACTTTAATCTCTTAGTCCACGCTTTCACTTTCTCCTAAGGAATACATTTTTCCCTTGGAATAATAAGGTCCTAACATCTCTTGTAGCATTTTTACACACTTCTCTTTAGGCTCAACAACTTTTATTACGGTCTTCCTTTCCTCTCGCCGGCTGAAAACAGGTGTAGTCACCAACCACTTGGGCTTTGATCCCCCGCATCGCTGGACCCAGGGAAAGGTAAGTGTCCAATTAAAAGTCAGCAGCTGCAGTATTTGTAGCTGCTGACTTTTAATTTTTTTTTTTTTTGATGGGTCCTCCTCTTTAAATATGCTAATTTTCTGTGACACTAACCTGATAGGCCAATTATGTAGAGGTGGAGCTTGTATATATCTCTTGCCATATCTGTTTCAAACTAGCTACGACTAAATCTATTGCCAAAAACGCGTCAACTTTATTGTTTTATTGTCACTCTGATGTACCAATAAACGACACTTCAAGGATTACAGTTTCTTCTTACTATTTTTTCATACTTTGGAGGGGGATTTAATAAACTGGAGAGTGCAAAATCTGGTGCAGCTCTGCATAGAAACCAATCAGCCTCTCAGGTTTTATTGTCAAAGCTGAATAGAACAAGCTGAAGTTAGAAGCTCATTGGTTACAATGCACAGCTGCATCAGATTCTGCACGAGTTTTATTAAATCCCCCCTTACTATACATGTTGGTGTGAGATTGGGGTATCATTAGGAATTACTGGCACAGTCACCTGCAAGAGATTTTTTTTTTTTTTTTCTTGTGTGTGTTGCGGGAAGGAGTGCGATTTTGTGTGCGTTCCTGCATTGCACAAATGTGAAGCAAGTCTTATGTGTTACATCTACATGTGGCAGACTGATCCCAGCCAGGATTTGCCCGGCACACCCTGTACACCATCTGTACTATTCCCAAATTTCATCCAGCAAACAAAACAAAAGTTGCAATCCGTCTCCTCTGGACCTTGGCTGGGATTTCCCCCAATTACTGGATTACGACTTTCCTCCTTTGAGGTTGAAAGGTCGTAAAGTCCAATTGTTCCAGCCGGGAAATTCCCCTATTGACAAATGATGGACAGAACGTGTGCGGTGCCCACCATACCCAGCAGGGGGCACAAGAAAAAAAAAAAAAAAATGTACAGGAATTCCACCCACAAGAAAAAAAAAAAAAAAAAAGTAAACATTACAGCCCTCCCCACCCCCCAACTCCCAAATAAATAAGAGGACAGGAGAGGAGGAGGACATCCCAAGACAGGAGCACAGGACACATCCCCAATCTAGGTGAGCTTCTACACCATTATTATACTTACTACAAATTTACTAACACACGTCTGATGTTCTTCTCAGTAAACGTGCCAATTTTATTAATTTTTTTAACTCAGTTTTATGCATTTTGCACATATAAGAATATATATAATTTTATATATATATATATATATATATATATATATATATATATATATATATATATATATATATATATATATATATATATATATATATATATATATATATATATATATATATTACATGAATTAAAAAGGCATTTCCACCAGCTGATTCTGACAAATTCACAAAGCAGATGACTATCCATAATTAAAAACGAATAGAAACTTTTTTCCTTTTTATTCTTTTTTTTGTTTTCTTTATACATTTATTTATTTTCAACAGTGGACAGAGGGCGGGATTAAAACCCCCTCCACATTATTCCCTCTATGTCCTACTGAGGAGAATTCCCACCCAATGCTGGGACTAGGCAAGAATGCCAACACCCCCCCCCCCCCCCATCTCTAAATTTTTAATTTAGTTCTACAAAAACTAAAATAACAACATTTTTAGCTATGCCATGTTATTTCTGTTATTTTTTAGCACTCAATGTCTCCACCCCCGCTCCCCAGCTGCATATTTTTGTGTTAATTAGATTTAGGATTTAGAAAACAGAAACGTGATGGCAGAGTAATCCATCTGCCTGTTTTTTTTTTTGTTTTTTTTTTAAAGTGTATACATCTTTTCTTTTTGTATGTTTTTCCATTCGAGAAGTATAGGCAAAGCTAGTTTGGCTGTACCTCCCCTATGGATCACAGGAGTGCCGTTCATTCTGTACTTCCGTGACCCGTTTTCAGCGGACAGTAGAGC